>NW_026606139.1:4190000-4457197 GCF_029834395.1 Sorex fumeus | reverse complement strand
TGGAAAAACGTGGTTTTTTTTTCTTTTGAAGGTCTCCCAGTGGCCCCTGTGAGTGGACTGGTCAGTGTCATTTACTGGCCCTAGCTTCTAAGTGTGGGGTCTGAGGGGCTTGTTCGGATGGGCCCATGAGTCCGAGAGGAGGACAGGGCCATGCAGACCTCGCCCTCTCCAGAGCTGGGGGCGAGTACATGAGGGTCTTCCTTTGTCTTTTTCTTTTATTGGGGGAGGGTGGACTACTCGGGGCTCACCCCTGGCTCTGCGCTTGGGAGTCACACTTGGCGGGCTCAGGGGACCATACACGGTGCCAGGGATTAAATTCGGCAGCCACTTGTAAGATAAGTAACGCTTGCTGTATTATTTCTCTGGCCCTGGACAAGATTGTGTGTGTGTATGTGTGTGTTGCGGGGGGGGGGGGGGGGGCGAGGGCAACACACCTGACAGTGCTCAGGGGTGACTCCTGGCCTCGTACCCAAACCACACACTTGACTGAAACATTCCAGCTCCACCCCCAGCCCCCACTCCCACCACCACCACTTCCTTGTCTTCGTTTTCGTTCGGGCCACCCCAGGAGGGGCTCGGGGTTTGCTCCTGGCCCTTGCTGAGGGATCACGTCTGGCCGTGCTCGGGGCCTCTGGGGCGTGCCGGGGATCCAACCCAGGACGAGCGCACGCAAGGCAAGAGCCTCACCCTCGGTGCAATTTCTCTGCCCGCCCCACCCCCATTTCTAATGATTTCTTATAAATGGTGCTTGAGGGAACATCCGCGGGTGGCTGTTTTTGTCCAGTTGGATGAGTTTATTTGTCTGACAGATTCCCAGCACGGCTGGGGCCCACCTGCAGGCGGCGCGTTGCAAACGGACGGATATTGCCGGAGTTTCCTAACGCGCCAGTTCTCGGTGCCCGGCGCTTCCGAACATGGAGCCCCAGATGAACACCGTGTGGAGGGGGGCCACGACATGAACGAGGGTCCACCGGCAGGATGGAGGGGCCGGGCACAGGAAGGAGGAGGCGCTGGAATGGCACCTTGGAGCGATGAGGCTCACGGCCAAGTCCCGCAGTGCTCTGCACGGGACTCGGGCTCGGTGTTGGTCTAAGCCGGTCCGGGCCGCCACAGCTGGAGAACAGGAAACGCGGAACACCTTGCAGGCTGGGAGTGACCCTTTCTCTCTGCCCTGAAGCACCCTTCGGCGGGGACCCCAGTTCTCGGTAGGGAAAAGAACAGACTGCTCTTGGCTAACGAGAAGAGCCTCCTTCGGGATTGCTCTGAGTTGAGTCGGTGACTTTTGACATGGCAGGTTCTGAGTTTTGCTTTCCCTGTGCAGGTGACCTTGGGGTACCTCGGCTAGTACCCCTCCCTCCCTCCCTCCCACCCTCCCTCCCTCCCTCCCTTTCTTCCTTCCTTCCTTCCTTCCTCTCTCTCTTTATTTCTCTCTTTCTCTTTTTTTCTTCGCCACACCTAGTGGTGATCAGGAATTACTCCTGGCTCTGTGCTCAGGGATCACTCCTGGAAGTGCTCTGGGGACCATATGAGGTGCCAGGGATCCAACCGGGTCAGCCGTGTGCAAGGCCAACACCCTGGCCTCTGTGTTCTCTCTCTCTCTCTCTCTCTCTCTCTCTCTCTCTCTCTCTCTCTCTGGCCCCAGGAAAGTGATTTTCTGCTCAGGGTAGCTGGGGTGTCAGAAAGACGTGGGTGCGCGTCCTGGCTCCAACTTGTGTTTTGCTGCATCCACTTTGGGGACCTTGGCAGCCTTGCAGGCGGGGGGACGCTCGCCTTGCTGGGCGCTCCGGTGTCGTGTGTTTGTGATAAGTTTGTATTTGTCTACGAAGTGTCGGGTGGTGCGTAGAAGACATGGAACCAGGTTCCTGGCCCGGCCCCGAGTGGGAGGATGGCTGAGAGCACGTGGCCGTTTCTCTCTACCTGAGTGATAGTGAACGTTTGATGCCGTGTATGTCGGCGTATAACGTGATTCAGCAAGTATGTGTCTTCGAGGGGCACAACTGCCAGGGCAGTGTTCAAGGGCTACTCCTAGGTCAGTGCTCAAGGCTTCGTTCGAGCTCCAGGTGGTACCCGGGGGACTGAGACCAGGGCTCCTGCACGCGGGGCCTGTCACGCTCTACGCCTGAGCAACTTCCAATTCCATGACGCGGATCGTTAACTAGAGTGCCCGGGACAGACATGGAACCGGAAGCTCTTACCTTTGACCTCCTTCAGCCACCCCTGCCCTTCCCCCGCCCCGTCTGTTTGCTGCATCCATCGCGTTTTCTTAGATTTTCTTAGATTCTCCGTCTCTGTAAATCAGACCACATGGAATTTGTTTTTCTCTGACACGTTCGTCCGCTTAGATCGCTGGTTTTCAAACCACAGGCCCATGGACAAATGCGGGTTTGCAGGGCTGGAAAGATCGAAAATCACAGGCCTGTAGCTGTTCTCACTGCTGTTTGGAAGGGCAGATGCTGATCCTCACGTGTAAAAAGCTTCAAGAGCCAGACTTAGAGGATAGTGTCAAGGTCCATCCATATGGTTGTAAATGGTACTGCTTCCTTTTTCATGGCTGAGTAATATTCTCCTGGATGTCCTCCCTGTCTTTGTGCACTTGGATCGGTCCCTTGGTTTGATTATTGACAGTATTGCTGCATTGATATATTTTAAAGTTCCAGTCTATGTTAACCTTAGGTAAAGTCCCAGAGGTGGAACTGCTATTCCTATGGTAGTTGTATTTTAAGTTTTGGACGTTCTTCTATAGTATGATGGAACGATGAGAAATGCCCCATTCCCAGTGTCTGTTGTTGATAACAGAGTCAGAATCCAAGTTGCCTCTCAGGAACAGGTTAGGGTCTGGAGAGCTGCTACTCTGGAATCCCAACACTTGCTGCACCTGGGCCTGATCTTGGACAAATTTCTGCATGGCAGAGGGAGGTCTCTGTTTCCAGCACCTGGGCTGTGTTGAAGATCACAGCCTTTGCTTTGGCATTTAAAATATGCAATGAGATCTCGCAGGACTTATATAATTTTGAATCAGGTTTAGAAATCTCGGGAAAGAGAGTGAAGTAAATAAAAATTTCACTGCAGAAATTAGGAGTAGGAAGGAAATAAGGGGCCAGAGAGACAGTGCGGGGGGGAGGCCCTTACCTTACACATGACGGCCTCAACTATAAGTTGTTGGAATCCCTGACACGGCGTATGGGCCCCAGAGCACTGTCAGGGACCACCCCTGAGCGCAGAGCCTGGCGTAGCTCCGAGCACCACCATGTATGCACCCCCCACCCCCCGAACCAAGAAATAAATAAATAAAATGTGCAGTGCCGGAACACTGGATACTAAAATTTGGATTCGGAGTTTGTGAAAATCTGTTCAAGTGGCACCAACATTGTTCAAGGGATTCTGGCTAAGGCTGAGCGCGTCCCTCTGGCCGGCTCACCGGGCAGTGCTCACTGGGCCCTGGTTTCAGCTCTGGCCCGCCCCAGATCCCCAGCTTACGTCCCAGCAGGTCCCTCCCACAGGACACCATGGCCGAGGCCCGAGGCTGTGGGGTGGGGGTGGGGACCTGGAATCCCCCTGCTCTCAGGGGGTGCAGATCTGGGCTCTCCCCCGCCGAGGAATCGTGGCAGCTGAAGGACCTGGCCAGGTCAGGGACAGCCCTGGAACCCTCGTTCGCACTTGCTGTCAAGAGTGAGCACTTGGGCTGGAGCGAAAGCACAGCGGGTAGGGCAGTTGCCTTGCACACGGCCGGCCAGGGTTCGACTCCCAGCATCCCCTAGGGTCCCCCGAGCACTGCCAGGAGTCATCCCTGAGTGCAAGAGCCAGGAGGAAGCCCTGTGCATCGCCAGGTGTGACCCCAAATGCAAAATAAATCACTGTCACTGTAGCACTGTCCTCCTGTTGTTCATCAATTTGCTCAAGTGGGGCCAGTAACGTCTCCATTGTGACAATTGTTATTGTTTTTGGCAAATCGAATACGTCACGGGTAGCTTGCCAGGCTCTGCCGTGTGGGCGAGATCCTCTCGGTAGCTTGCCGGGCTCTCCGAGAGGGGCGGAGGAATCGAACTCGGGTCGGCCAGGTTGGCTGCGTGCAAAGTAAACGCCCTACCCATTGTGCTATCACTCCAGTCCACAAAAATATATAAATAAATAAATAAATGACTGTAGGGGAAAAAATCAAAATCTAAAACTTTTAAGAAACTTTACAAAAAAAAGAGAGTGGGCACTCAGCTGACAGTCGCGAGACGGGTGCAGAGCCCCCCGGGCCACGCAGACCAGAGCTGGGCTTGCCCCTGGGGTCCTGTAGAGGCTGTTGGGCACTTTGTTTGCCCAGGAGACTGACTCCTGGCCCTGTGCTCAGGGATCACTCTGGCGGGGCTCGAGGCCCCCTTTGGTGGCTCGGGGGAGGGGGCGGTGCTGGGGGTCGAACCCGGGTGGGTCACGTTTGAGGCCAGCGCCCTCCCCGTTGTCCTCTTGCTCCGACCGCTTGGCTATTCGTGCTCCCAGAACAAAGTGTGTCTGACCCGTCCCCGTGGGCTGTGTCCACGGCTGGCCATGCAGTTGGGGGCCAACACAGCCCTCCTGGGGGGGGGGGGCTGGACTCCTTTGCCTTCCCCAGCTGGGCCGGAACGGGCAGAAGTGCCCAAGCCCCTGACGGGACCATCGGTCTGACGTTGAGGTCAAGGTCAGGGTCGGAGCACGGGTCTGGGGGAGGTCGTGGGAGCTCTGCCCTCATCCTGCGTCTGTGGTGGGCTCGTGCCCCCGGCTGTGCTGCGTTTCGCTCTGGGATGTTGGCAGCACCCCCCAAAATCTCCCAAAAGTGGGGCCGTGGGGTGCTCTGTGAGGTCTGGGCCCCTTGACAGCTGTCGGTCCTGATTCTCTCGGTCCCCTGCCCCACCCCGCTTCCTAGGCGGGTCTGGCTGGCACTGAGTCCTGCTCAGCGTCGTCCGGAGTGTGCTGGACGTTTGTTCCCGGACAGTGGTTCCTGCTGGGGACGCACCCCCGACCTGGGGGACTCTGGCCGTGTCTGGGGACGTCCCTGGTTTTCTAGACCGAGGGGCGCCCCCTGGGAGATGCAGACGCTGTCCCAGGAGGGTGCCCGGGCGCCTTCCCTTCCCTCTGCTCTTGGACCAAGGCTGTTCTCACACTTCGTAACTGTCAGGGACATCAAAGCCGCAGGAAGCCGCCGCCTTTGGACAGAGACCAGATCTCCGCGCTCCATCTGGGATTGTTGGGGAGTTCCCGATGCAACGGGGCACCCACCCGGGGCGTGCCGGTGTCCTTTTATTTGCCGTGTGTGGGGGGTTCGGCGTCTTGTTGGTTTTTGCTGGCTGTGGGAGGCTTTTATGGCGGCTCACGTGGGGCGGTTGGAGAGAGCCGCTGGCGCAGCTGGGACAGACGCCCCCAGGCCCCCAGGCTGTCCTGGGTGGGTGAGCTCGGCCCACTGCAGGCTGCGCGGCTGGGGTGGAGAGGGTCCTGCTTGCCCGTGACCGGAGGCCGGGGTCAGGGAGGGCCCAAAGGCGGGAGCAGATGCTAGTGCTGTGGGCTGGGCTCACCCTGGCGGCCCCTAGCATCCCTCCAAAAGGCAAAACTAAGTCCTTACTAAAGAGGAGAGAGAGAGAGGGAGAGAGGGAGAGGGAGAGAGACAGGGAGGGAGAGAGGGAGAAGAAGAGAGAGGGAGAGAGGAAAAGAGGGAGAGAGAGGGAGGTAGAGAGGGAGGGAGGGAGGGGGAGAGAGAGCTCTCACAATAGTACAGCCAGTAGGGTGTTTGCCTTGTACGGACCGACCTGGGTTCGACTCCCAGCATCCCATAGGGTCCCCCAGCACTGCCAGGAGTGATTTATGAGTGCAGAGCCAGGAGGAACCCCTGAGCATTGCTGGGTGTGACCCAAAAATAAAAAAAAAAGAAAAGAAAAAGACACTCGTAGCCTTATGCCCACAAGGCAGGCGCCCACCCCCCACCCCCACTGAACCTGACCCTGGGCCCTCCCTTTTTCTTTCTACCATCAGAGGACTTGAATATCCCCCTTGGTCAATTCAACATCAGTCCTAGGAAGACCCTCAAGGTGCATGTCCCGGGGGCGCGCTTAATGGGTGACAGGGAGGCCGGCCTTTCCCTAGGGGCCTTTGCATCACCCTTGAACCACAAAGCCGCAGGGCAAGGCCCAATCCCTGTCTGTGTCTTTGAGAAACGACCCACAGTCTCTCTTCCTAGACCTGGCAACCAGAAGCAATCAAGTTAAATTTTTTTCTATGACTCATTTCGCCTAACGTGAGACTTCCCATGTCGTACCACTTGTGTGTGAATTTCACGTCGAGGGTGGGTCCGCGATCATTGCATAATGGAAACCCAAGCACAAAATTTGTAAGTCTACAACTGTACCTCATGGTGTCTCACTAATAAAAAAACATTTTTTTCTATGACTATATTTATTTGAGGTGTGTGTGTGGGGGTCATACCAGCAACCCTCAGGGGTCCCAGGCTCTGTTCTCAGAGATCCTTGTCCTGGGGCAGCTCTGCCCGGTGGCGTTAGCAGGTGTCAGGAATCGAACCCGGGCATCCTTCCTGCCAGGCACATGCTGGCTCCCGCCCTTGGGAAGCCCCCTGGTCCCCGCGCCGGCCTGGGGTTCCTCTCTGCGGGGGGGGGGTGCTGGACTCCAGCCGGCTTCTGACCCTGTCCGCTCGCTCCCCAGGGGACCCACCAGGCACCATGGCGCAGAAAGGCCAGCTCAGCGACGATGAGAAGTTCCTCTTCGTGGACAAGAACTTCAACAGCCCCGTGGCGCAGGCCGACTGGGTGGCCAAGAAGCTGGTGTGGATCCCGTCGGAGAAGCAGGGCTTCGAGGCGGCCAGCATCAAGGAGGAGAAGGGCGACGAGGTGGTGGTGGAGCTGGAGAACGGCAAGAAGGTGACGGTGGGCAAGGACGACATCCAGAAGATGAACCCGCCCAAGTTCTCCAAGGTGGAGGACATGGCCGAGCTGACGTGCCTCAACGAGGCCTCGGTGCTGCACAACCTCCGTGAGAGATACTTCTCCAGCCTTATCTACGTGAGTCCTGCGGGCTGCCCTGGGCCCCTGGCCGGGGGGACGCCTGGGTTCTTCCCGCCTTATTTTTTGGGGGAGGGGCCTTGCTCCGGGCTGACTCCTGGCTCCGTGCTCAGGAATCACTCCCCCAACGGGGCTCAGGCGGTGTTGGGAATGGAGCAGGGATTGGCTGCACACAAGCGCTACCCACCGTGCTACCTCCCTGGCCCCCGGGGGCATCTTGTTGTGACGAATGGATTGTCAGCTCGGATCTGGGTTCGGATCTTTCGAGGCGCCCCTCGGGAACCCCCCCAACTTCCTTTCTGTCAAGGGGCATTATCCCCCCCCACATCCCTCGCCCTCCCCGCCGAGGCAGTACAGCGCCCCCATGCATATGCAGAGAGAGTTTCTGATTGCAGCTGAAGATGCTGGGTCAGGGGCCAGGAGCACTGAGCGCGGGTCAATGGTTGGAATCGACCACAAGTGGGCGGGCATGGGGGAGGATAGTTAAGACAGACGAGGGACCCGTGTTTATGACAGTCCTGGTTGGAAACGACCACGCCGGAGAAGAACTGGGTGTTGGAAGTAGGTAAAGGGAAAGACACGACGACCTTTCAGTATCTGCATTGCGAGATATGCCCAAAAGGTGGAGAGAGAGAGGAAGAGGGAGAGACAGAGACAGAGAGACAGAGAGACAGAGAGAGGAGAGACAGAGACAGAGAGACAGAGAGACAGAGAGAGGAGAGACAGAGACAGAGAGACAGAGAGACAGAGAGACAGAGAGAGGAGAGACAGAGACAGAGAGACAGAGAGACAGAGAGAGGAGAGACAGAGACAGATAGACAGAGAGAGGAGAGACAGAGACAGAGAGACAGAGAGACAGAGAGAGGAGAGACAGAGACAGAGAGACAGAGAGAGGAGAGACAGAGACAGAGAGACAGAGAGAGGAGAGACAGAGACAGAGAGACAGAGAGACAGAGAGAGGAGAGACAGAGACAGAGAGACAGAGAGACAGAGAGAGGAGAGACAGAGAGACAGAGAGACAGAGAGAGGAAAAGCCCCTGCCACAGAGGCAGGCTGGCGGGGGGGTGTGGGATGGTGTGGGCACCTGGGGACACTGGTGCTGGGAACTGTGCCCTGGTGAGGGACGGGGCTTGGAACTCCGTGCGACTGAAGCCAGATCGTGAACAGCTTAGTCAGGGTCTCTTACAGGGATTCCACCAAAAACCCCATTTCGAAAGATTCTCAGGCAGCGCAGGCTCTTGGCTGCCGCTCCTCTGTCACGGCCCTCCTGTTGTTCATCGATTTGCTCGGGCGGGCCCAGTAACGTCTCCATCGCGAGACTTGTTACTGTGTTTGGCATATTGGATATGTCACTGATAGCTTGCCAGATTTTGCTGTGGGGATGGGATACTCTCGGTAGCTTGCCGGACTCTCCAAGAGGGGCGGAGGAATCGAACTCGGGTCGGCCAGGTTGGCTGCTTGTAAGGCAAACGCCCTACTGGCTCTGCGCTCCGGGATCACTCCTGGCGGAGCCTGGAGGACCCTATGGGTGCAGGGATTGAGCCGGAGTCGGCTGTGTGCCGGGCAGGGGCGTTCCCATGGGCCCGCCTCTGCAATGGGGTGAGGGCAGCTGACTCTTGGCTCTGTGCTCAGGGGTCACTCCCAGCAGGGCTCAGGGGGGCTTGGGGATGGGACCCAGGCCAGGCAAGGGCCTTCCGTGCTGTCTTGTCCCTCCAGCCTTGTTGGTTGCCTGAGTTTTACCTGGCAGTGCTCGGAGGCCACTCGCTGTGCAGTGCTTGAAGGCGGACTCTTTGAACAGTGCTCAGAGGCCACTCCCTGTTCAGTGCTCAGTAGGACGAGGGGAGCCTTGAAGTGCCAGGGAAGGACTGGGGGCTTTCACCCACTTCTCTCTGACACTTTGTGCGTAAGCCCTCAGGAGAAGCAACGAGGGGTCTCAGAGAGCCCAAATATCTTCTGACAGTGGATTAAAAATGAGCCAAAGGGGCTGGAGCGATAGCACAGCGGGGAGGGCGTTTGCCTTGCACGCGGCCGACCCGGGTTCGAGTCCCAGCATCCCATATGGTCCCCTGAGCACCGCCAGGAGTCATTCCTGAGTGCATGAGCCAGGAGTAACCCCTGAGCATCGCTGGGTGTGACCCAAAAAGCAAAAACTAAACAACGAACATAAAAATGAGCCAAAGCCTCATGTCCCTACTGGGCTTCTCAGATGAGCAGAGATGCCCGTGGCCTGTGGCCAAGCGCTTCCCCAGCCTGGGTCTTCCCGGCCCCCCTACTCACTTTCTCAGGAAGCCGTCGTCTGTAGCGAAGCCGGAAGGGGTCGGGGGCCCAGGGTCTCTCTCCCCTCCCCCGAGCATGGCGTGGAGCCCCAGTGGGGCGGGGGGAAGCCAGGTGTGGCCCCTCCGTCCCTGTTCATGGAAGCCCCTTCCCCTCTGTTCTCTGAGCCTGACCCCACACCGTGGGCGCGCGGGGAGGTCCCGGCCGATGTTCTGAGGGACCTGGAAGGCTCCATGGCTCTCTCCTGT
Source organism: Sorex fumeus (assembly GCF_029834395.1). NCBI lineage: Eukaryota > Metazoa > Chordata > Mammalia > Eulipotyphla > Soricidae > Sorex > Sorex fumeus. The sequence goes on along the minus strand of NW_026606139.1, from coordinate 4,447,647 downwards.
CGGTGCTGTGGCTCAGCCATGCCCGGCGCAGCCTCTGAGCCGCCCACGGTGACTCCTGGCACCTCATCACCCGGGGTTTGAGCTCCAGCACGCCTCGGCCTCAGCCGAAGAGCCGCAGGAACGATTTCAAATAAGCCGCACGCATGCTACAAGTCTGCGCGGGGCCAGAGAGATGGTGCAGTGGGTAGGGCTCTTCCCTACATGCCTCTGACCCAGGTTGATCCCCAGCGCTGCGTACGGTCCCCTGAGAACCGCCAGGAGTGACCCCAGAGCACAGAGTCAGGAGAAGCCCTGAGCAGTTGCTGGATGTGCAAAAATCGAAATGAATTAATTAAGGCTGCAGCAAAGGCGTGTCCTTGGTGGACTGTGCCTGACCCCGGGAGAGGTGTCCCTGCGGAAGGAGTGACGGCCATTGTCTTACTGACGGGAAGGAGGAGGCTTGTGGGGGGTCTGGCCCCCCAGTACAGTCATGCAGGTGATGAGCTGAAGGTCCAAGCAGCGTGTGTGTGGCCTCAGCGCCTGGGGGCTTCCCCCACCCCCACCCCCAGCCCCCCAGCCCCCAGCCCCCAGGCTCCCGCTTTTGCCAGGCGCCCCGGGAACGCGCCTGGCTCGGAGCTCGCCCGTTGACCATATAAAGTTTCGGAGAAAAACCCGAGTTGCTTCCTAATACGGTCACGAGAGGGACGGCCTGGGCACCGGCTGCCCGTGGCATGGGGCCGAGGAGCCAGCTGGGATGCGGGAGTGGGGGATGGGGGGCGCGGAGGCCTCGGCCGAGGGGCAGAGCCGGCTGAGGGCAGGTGGCTGGACAGGAAGCCGGGCCTGACCACCCTCGGGTGCTGGAGCCCCGGAAGGGGAGGGGAGCAGGGAGGTCGGGAGTGCTACGAGGTTGCCGTGACACACCCAAGCATGTCCTGCCCTGATGCTCCCTGAGGGCCTCCCTGCTTCCAGGGGCACCACGCGTGGGAATATCGGTTCCCCCCACCCACCGCCAGGAGGGATTGCGTATTTGCAAACAAGGACTCCTGGGGCTCACAGAGGCTGAGAAAGTCGCCCAGAGACACACGGAGAAAAACAAGTGTGTGTGGGATGGGGGCTGGGGGGCTTTGGGCTTTGGCGCAACGGGACGGCAGGGAGGGCACTTGTCTTGCGTGTGTCTTGCTCAGGTTCCATCCCCGGCGTCCCGCGTGGTCCCCTGAGCCCGCCAGGAGTGGCTCCCGCGGGCAGAGCCAGGAGCAAGCGCTGGGCACCGCTGGGTGTGGCCCCCAAGCGAAACCAACAACAGAACGAGGGTTCGAGCCCCTGCCCTGGTGTTTGTCCAAGACTCTCTTAGCCGCCGGCCTTTCCTCCTCCCGGGTGAAGGGCCAGCACGGAGGGAAAGGGGGAGTCCAGGCTGTAAGTGATGCCCACCATCTAAGAAAGGGGGAGGGGCTGGAGCACTAGCACAGCGGGGAGGGGGTTCGATCCCCGGCATCCCATAGGGTCCCCCGAGCACCGCCAGGGGTAACTCCTGAGTGCAGAGCCAGGAGTAAGCCCTGAGCATCGCTGGGTGTGACCCCAAAAATAAATAAATAAATAAAAATAAAAAGGGGGTGAGCTGGACTGAATCGCCCTGGGATGCCGCATGTGCGCGCCCTACAGGCTGGGGGTGGGGCAGGATTCTGCACCAGCCCTGGAGGAGCTTTGCCCCATCAACAAACCCCTAGTGAGCGCCTGTTTGCAGCCAGCCCCACCCTGCTCCGAGGAGGCTTTGTAGCGAGCTCACCTGCCTCTCTAGGGAGCATTTAGTGAGAGAAGGTGTGAGCTGGGAGGGAAGAGGGCAGGCTTCCTGCCCCGAGCACAGGCAGCTGGTGCTCGCAAACCAGTGCTCACAGACAATACTCACAGAGCAGTGCTCACAGACCAGTACTCGAAGACCAGTGCTCACAGACCAGTGCTCGCAGACCAGTGCTCGCAGAGCAGTGCTCATAGATCAGTGCTCGCAGACCAGTACTCGCAGATCAGTGCTCACAGATCACTACTCAAAGATCAGTGCTCACAGACCAGTGCTCAACTCTGCACAAGCCTTGTGCCTCTCACATCACCTTCTTCCTCCAGCCGCACCAACAAGCCTGCTCTGCTCACGCTCTCCTGTCTGTGCTCCACGGCCGGCATTTTTGTCTTGCTGTCTTTGCCTCCTCGGTGCCTCCCCAAGCTGGTGAGCGCCCCCTGTCTGCTGAGGCCCCGGGCAGGGCATGCTTCCCCTGGGGGTGTCCCCGAGCACCCGGAATGGGTGAGGGACCCTCTCTCCCTGCCTCCTAGCATCCCCCGTCCCCATCCTCGCTCTCCCAGGGAGGTGATTGGGTGCCGGCAACCGCACCAGGCTCGGCCATGTGCAAGACCGGTGCCCGAACCCCGGTCCTCTCGACGGACGGTGTGATTTGCAAACCCCTTTGTCTGCTCGCTGAGCTGTGGGCTCTTTGTGAGGCCGTCGGTGTTGCAGCTCCGACCTTCCGATAAGATTCCAGAATTTCCTTAGAGCTCCAGTGTCTTGGTGCAGTTCCAGCGTCTTGACGTTGCTTCGGGACCCTGATAGAGCTCCGGCATCCTGACACGGTGCCAGCACCTAGCACAGACCTGGCGGAGGCAGCCCCCTCCCCAGCAGACGACTGTCTAGACGCGCCTCGTGGCTGCCCTTTTTACGGGGAAGTGCCGAGAACCAGGGAGATGCTTCCCTCCCACTGCCACTGCCCTGGGCCTTTGGAAGGGCACCGCCCCCGACCCCAGCCCTGGCCCCTCCCGTCGCACACTGTGGCCCCCAGCAGACAGAGCCCCCGAGGGCCCCTCCCCAGCCTGAGTTCTTCCCGCACAGGCGGTGGTGCTCCTGGTCGACAGGGAAGCCCTGTCCAGGGGTCCAGGGCTCGTTCAGGGCTCACGGCGTGAGTGAGCGCGGGTGAGGGCTCGTTCCCCGGCAGAGCTTGGTTCTGGGGCTTCTTTAGGGGCGGTGGGAGTGGGCGGCCTGGTGGGGACAGTGGCCAGCTCACTTCTCTGTGGTCCGGTTCACCCTGTGCTGACCGGGGTTGGAATTTCCATCTCTCCTTTGTCATGGGAGGTGGAATGCTAGGAGGGAAATGAGCGGGGCGGGGAGGGGGCTTCAGATGCTGTGTTGGGCGCCCGTACCCCGCGCTGTGAGCTGGACCCATGGGCCATGCTGGCGTGTACCACGATCCCCCATACTCGGGTCGGTGGGCTTCCCCACATGCTGCCTCCGCAGCCTTTTCTGACACCGCCTGGATCCCTGTGCCAGGACGGGGGGGGGGGGGGGCTATATTTAAAAATCGTGGCACCAGCCTGATACCAATCACCTTTGCCAGACCAGGGCCATGGCCAGTTCCCAGGGGAACCCCCTCAGAGGGCCCCAGCAGGTGTCCACGCACAAGACCCCACACCCACTAGCGGTCACTCCCCATTCCCCTGCCGGGAAGCTGGACATCTGTGCTCCCTCACTGGTCCTGCCTGTTCCAGACGCTTCCCCCTGGCGGGTCCCCCGTGCTGTGACCTCTGTGTCCAGCTGGCTCCCCTCAGCCTCGTGGTGTCCATTCCATCCCTTTTAAGGAGGACTGTGCTTAGCCCCTTCTGCAGGCTGGCCCTGCCGAGAGCCCTGGGGGTGTGGATAGCAACAGACGGGCAGCCCCAGGCAGACATGGACCAGGGCTGGACCTCGGGATTTCGCGGGCCTTCTATAGCCTGTGGACCATGTGTTCGCCCCCGTAACTTCAAGGGTCCCAGATGGGTTAAAAAAATTCTTGACAGGGGCTGGAGCGATAGCACAGCGGGGAGGGAGTTTGCCTTGCACTCAGTGGAGCCGGGTTCGATTCCCAGCATCCCATAGGGTCCTCCGAGTACCGCCAGGGGTGATTCCTGAGTGCAGAGCCAGGAGGAACCCTTGAGCATCGCTGGGTGTGACCCGAACAGAAAAAAAAAATGACTTTGATTTCTAATTCCTCCACCAGCACTGAGACCCCTTAACGACCTCTCAAGCCCACTTCCCCATTGTCCAGTGGCAGTGGAGGTCAGGGGGCAGCCTGACGTCCCCGATAAGAGATGTCTCAAAGGACTGAGCACGTGATCTGCATGCAGGGGCCCAGGGCCCATCCCTGGCACTGTTTCTCCGAGCACAGCTGCATGCGGTCCCAAAACGTGGACAGGAAAAGCCGCCAAGGAAGGCTTCCGCTCTGGGCCCGCACCCGGGAATCCCTCCAGAAATAGTCGCTGTTGTTGTATTTCTTAATTTTTTTACTAATATTTTTTTCTTTTTGGGTCACACCCGGCGATGCTCAGGGGTTCCTCCTGGCTCATGCACTCAGGAATCGCTCCTGGCGGTGCTCGGGGGACCCTATGGGATGCTGGGAATCGAACCCAGGTGGGCTGCGTGCAAGGCAAACGCCCTCCCCGCTGTGCTATCGCTCCAGCCCCAACAGTCGCTGTTGTTTTAGTCTGTGATACTCAGGGAAGTGGCAAGAGCTGGAATGTGAACCCAGGACTGCTTCAGGCCAGGATATAAAGTTAGCCTCTCGGTGACCCAGCCATGTCCGGCGGGGGGAGGGGGGCGCGGTGGAGGGTGGAGGGGTCCCCACAAGGACGCTGAGTGTCCATGCCCCGCACCTCTAAAGTGAGAATCGGGAGTCGCTTCTGTTGGGTGGGGCCACAGCCTGAGAAGTCCGGGTGGCGCTCGTAAGTGTGGGTGCTGCTGAGTGGAAGAGCCCCTTCCCTGCAGAAGCTTCCGGAAGTAAACTGGGCCCCTCTGTCGGCAGACGTACTCGGGCCTCTTCTGCGTGGTCATCAACCCTTACAAGCAGCTGCCCATCTACTCGGAGAAGATCGTGGACATGTACAAGGGCAAGAAGCGGCACGAGATGCCCCCCCACATCTATGCCATCGCCGACACGGCCTACCGGAGCATGCTTCAAGGTGAGGGCCCTGGCGCGGGGTGGGCCGCCAGCGGGCCCCAGCCCAGCCCGGGGCTGGGGGAGGGCGGGTGCGCCGCGAGCGGGAGCGAGAGCTGCCCAGGGCCTCTCCTGTCCCTCCCGCCCGCGGTTCTCGCCAGGAATGTGCAGTTTGGCAGCTGCGCGAGCCCCGGGAGAACCCTGACTGAAAAAGGGAAAAAGTCAGGCCTGCGTGTGCGTGTGCAGCTGCGCGGCCGGGGGGGTGGGGGGCACGGAGCTTGGGCAAATACGGGCATGAGCCCGCCGCCCCGGGGTCCGGCCGTGCCAGCCGTCTGGGAAAAGGCCCAGCGCTGTCCCCTCCGAGGGGGAGCGGGCGGGCACCCACCGCGGGCACGGGGCCCACGGCCACCCTCCCTGCCTGCCTGCAGGAGGTCAGACAGACGCCCTCCTGGCCCCGACTCCGTTTCCTCTTCTGCGCACAGTGAGTGCAGACTGGCCTCGCCTGGCGGCCGGGAAACGGCCACCAGGTTCTTCCGGGGCTTTCCTGTACCTCCAGGGTGATGGTGATTGCCCCTGGCCTGGGCTCAGGGGTCACTCCGGGAGGGGCTCGGGGGGTGAGGGGAACCCTGTGGGGTGCCAGAAGTCAAACCCAGGTCATCCGGGTGCTAGTCCACCCCCCTGTGCTAGCTCTGCAGCCCCTTAGTGTTCTTTCGTGAGTATCATTATTATGGCAAAGCGTGCATTGAGCGTGTCCTGTTGCTTCTGAGTCTGAGTATGTCCTGAATCCAGCCTCAAACTTGGGGTGGTGGTAGAGAGTCCCCACCAGTGCTCAGAGGCCAGTGATGCCTCCTGGCAGTGCTGGGGGATCAAACCCAGGTCAGGATGGAACCCACGAAATACAAGGCGAGCACCCTCCCCTCGGTGCTGTCTTTCAGGCCCCCCTACGTAGGCTGGGTGTTCGCCCAATTGTCTGGGCGTTGCCTGACACCTTGGTAAAGCCGAAGGTCCCCAAAAGAAAGCGTGAGAGATGTTTAAGTTTTGGGGAAATGATTTTTCTCCCCTCCACTGAGTGGGAACTTGTGAAGGGTCACGTCAGGCCCCGTTGGTGGCTGTGCTGACGTTGTGAACAAGATAAGAGTTGTTCACAACGATTGTGGACGTTCAGCATTTCAACTCCAGTCCCCCCACACTGCGCCTTCCTCCCTCCAGCCTGCCCCTTCGGCAGGTGTTGAATAGTTTGTTGAGCTTATAGAGCTGAGCCAGACATGGTTTGTGGGCTAACTTTGTTTTTTTTTTTACTTTTTGGGTCACACCCGGTGATGCACAGGGGTTACCCCTGGCTCTGCACTCAGGAATGATTCCTGGCGGTGCTCGGGGGACCCTATGGGATGCTGGGAATCGAACCTGGGTCAGCCGCGTGCCAGGCAGACGCCCTCCCCGCTGTGCAATTGCTCCAGCCCCCGCATAGCTAACTTTTAGCCATTTAATTTCTCAGGAAACTTGGTCCCAAGTTGTTGGGATCCGGCCAGAGGCCCAGCGGCAGTTTTGGGGTATCAGGAAGCCTGAAAGCAGCATCAGGAGCTGATACACGCGCCCTGCAGGTATAGGTTAACCTGCTGGTGCCACCCAAGAAGATACATTTTTAAGTTTTCCATTTTGGGGGGGCAGCCAATAGTGGTCCTCCGAGGTTACCCCTGGCTTAGTGGTATGCAAGCTGGGTTTTGTTGTTGTTGTTAGCTTTTTTGCTTTGGGGCTATACTTGGCGGTACTCGGGGATCACTCTTGGCTCTGCACTCAGGGGAGAGCCAAGTGCTGTTGGTGCTCAGGGCACTCTATGGGATGCCATGGATCCAAACTGGGTCAATCGCATGCAAGACCAACAACCTCCCGCTGTCCTGTCTCCCTGGACCCTAAATGAAGCTTTGATACGTGTGACCTGGTCTCCCAAGGCCCCCGGGGCACCTCCAGGCGCCATCCTTGTCGGCCTGTTCCTGTCTCGCCCGCACACTGTCTAGGGTCAGGCTCGTTGCGACTGATGGGTTCATTCATTCATCGGTATCTGTCAGTGCATGATGAATGAATGAAAGGATGAATGAAGAACTATGGACCAGTGTTGGCATGAGTGGGAGCTTGTCTGTTTGCTCAGAGGGGAGAGACGGGGAGAGGCAGGTGGTGATGTGGGGGTGAGGGTGGCTGGAGCCCCCGTATCTGGCCTGACTGTGGTGGTCTCGCCCAGCCTTTGCTGACTCTGGGAAACTGGGAATATGGAGGAGGGGGACTTTCTCCGATCATTCCCTCCAGAAGGGAGGAGAGCCCCTGAGTCAGGGAGAGGGGACAGAGAAATAGAGATTAAAATTATATTGGTGCGGGCAGAGTGATAGCACAGTGGGGAGGGCATTTGCCCTGCCTTGCACACGGCTGACCCGGGGTTCGATTCCCAGCATCCCACAGGGTCCCCTGAGCACCGCCAGGGGTAATTCCTGAGTGCAGAGCCAAGAGGAACCCCTGTGCATTGCCGGGTGTGCCCCCCCCAAAACAAACAAACAAATAAAACCAGCTTGCATACGGCCCCTGGGCACACTAAGTCAAGAGTAACCTCTGGGTACCACAAGGGGCTGCCCCCGACCCAAAAAATAAACAAGTGAAATTTAAAAATGTATCTCCTAGGGGCTGGAGCGATAGCACAGCGAGGAGGGCGTCTGCCTTGCACGTGGCCGACCCAGGTTCGATTCCCAGTATCCCATCTGGTCCCCTGAGCACTGCCAGGGGTGATTCCCGAGTGCAAAGCCAGGAGTAATCCCTGAGCATCACCGGGTGTGACCCAAAAAGCAAAACAAAACAAAACAAAACAAAAAGTATCTCTTAGGTGTATGTGTGATGTCACATGTCCTTTGGAAATCTTGCGCCCTCTGTTCTGTTCTGGGGGGAGTCAGCCCTTCCGCCCGGGTCCAGCCCTGGCTTCAGGTCAGTGGGAACTGCCTGGTGTGTGATGCTCCTGCCAAAGGCTTTTGTGCGCGTGTGCGGATCTCACCTTCTCGCTCCCAGCACCTCCCCGGGGCGGCCCCTACCCAGCTGGCCCTCCCCTGGGGCTGCATCAGGGATCTTGTCCCTGCCTGGTGGGAGTCCCACATACAGAGAGAGCTGTGCTTGGAGCCGCCTCCGGGGTCCTGCGATGGGCTGTCTGGACGATGGCTGACCAGGAGGAGTGTCCACTAGGTGGCCTCTGCCTGGCCTTGGTCGTGGTGGGAGGTGCCTTCCAGCCCGCCGGGTGGGTAGCAGGAACCTAACCCGGACCACCCCCTGCTGCAGGTCCCCCGGCAGCCTGGCCGAGCGGGAAGGCCGAGAGAGGCCGGCGTGCCTCCAGCCCAGCTCCTGTGTCTCCTTTTATGGCCAGCCGCGGGCCTCTGGCTGTCTGGCCACCAACCCCGGGCATGCTTGGGATCGGCTGAAATAGATGCTCTGTGGGACCCGGGTGTCCCCTGAGGTCCGCCAGGCCTGCTGCGGCTGGACGGGGCGGGGCCACGGCGCCCTTATTTCCTCGGGAAGCCCACCTGCAGACTGAACCCCAAGGGTGAGAGTGGAGGAGAGGCGTGTTTTGGGGTGACGTGGACCCCAGGGCCCTGGACTGGGAGCCGCGGCCATCTGCTGAGCTCAGAGGGACACGGGGCAGGCAACTGTGGTCCAGGTGTCTCTCCGGGACCCAGGGCCACAGTGGGGGGTCTGCCTGGAGTGTGCTTGCTGGCGAGGCTCTGGCCAGCGTACCCCCACCCCGCCCCAAGTCGGTATGTCCTTCTCTGGGATGACTTCCTGTCTCTCCGTGCCGGTCAAGGCCAGCCACACTCCCATGGCCCCCTGGATGCCAGTGGGGTTTCCTTCTCCAACCTTGCCCTTCCTTTGTCCCCCTCATCCCCGTTGGAGCCCCTCACTCCTGAGCCCCTCAAAAGTAAAGGTTCAGTGGATGTCCGCGTGTGCCCAGGAGTCGGGCTGACCGAGAGAAGCTGAGGTTGGTTCTGCCCATATTCCACGTCTCTCCTGGCTCCCACCGGGCGTCCAACGCCACCGCGAACACTATCATAAGCCACGCCGTGTGCCATGAAAGAGGGGGGCTGGAGCAGGGTGTTTGTCCTGCAAGCCCAGGTTGGATCCCCGGCACCCCTTATGGTCCCCTGAGCACCAACAGGGGTGATTCCTGAGTGCAGAGGCAGGAGGAAGCCCCGAGCATTGCTGGGTGTCACCCAAAACCCAGAAATAAAATCAAATGAAATAAAAACATGCCCGTTGTAGAGGCGGGCTGGGGGGACGAGAGGGAAGCTGAGGACGCTGGTGAAGGGATGGTGCAGGAACATTGGAGGCCTGGAACTGAGTCATGAGTGACTTCAGTCAACCACGGCGCCTCAGAAAAAATTAAAAAAGGGAAAGCCAAGTACTGTCAGTTTGGGGTCAGAGCGATAGCTCAATGGGGAGGGCGTTGGCCTTGCACGTGGCCGACCCAGGTTCAATCCTCAGCATCCCATATGGTCCCCAAGCACTGCCAGGAGTAATTTCTGAGTGCAGAGCCAGGAGGAATCCCTGAGTATTGCAGGGTGTGACCCAAAAAGAAAAAAAGAAAGAGAGCTGTCGGTTCGTGGAGAGTGTTAAGGCAGTGCCAAGGGTGATGGTGCAGGAGTCGGAGGCCGCGATTCACAGGTGATGGGAGAAAGGAAAGTTTGCTGGAACTGTGTCGTGCACTGGTGAGAATGCGGCACCGCAGGAGCACTGGGAGAGGAGTGAGAGGAAATGGCTCAGAGGCCTGACCAGGGGGAGCTCCCCAGAGGTTCCTGGGCACTGCCCGGTGGTTGAGCCACCGGTCTGCTCGTCTCAGCCATCACATCAAGGCTCTCTAAGCTCCACCCCCATCCCCAGATAAACTGAGGAGGAGGTGAGGGTCGGGGCGTGGAGCCCAGGGCCCGGCCAGGGTCTGTTCCTTAGGCACGTGGAGTGGTCGGGGCCCCTAGAGGTCCTGCTCACAGACCCCCGACAATGGAGGTCCCGGGTCTTCCCGGGGTGCTTTCAGGGTTCGGGGGTGCAGAGGAGGCTTTGAAAGAGCCCCAGCGGCCCCAGAGGGGCTGTCTCCATCTTCAGCTCCAAGCCGACCCTAATTCCCCGTTCTTTCCTTTCTCTCCACAGACCGGGAGGACCAGTCCATCCTCTGCACGTAAGTGGCGCTGTGCTCCTCCCCCTCCTCCTCTTCCTCCTCCTCCTTCTTCTTCTTCCTCCCCCTCTCCTTCCTCCTCCTCTTCCTCCTCCTCCTCCTCTTCCTTCACAAGCACCTCAAGCACCTTTACCCCTGTACAATCTTGTTCCTGGAGTTGGGGGTCCGTGCTGTTACAAATAAACGACCGACAGGCCCAGGCTCCTGGATCACCCGGGGTTGACTCCCCCTGCAGTGCTCTCTCCCTCATAGGCCTGTGGTGCAGCGGAGGTGGGTGAGGGGGCCGGGAGGTGGGAGGGTGTTTTTTCCTCTAGTGTCTGGGGTATTTGAAGCCACAGGGTGAGCTCGTGAGCCGGCAGGGTTATAAATGCTGATACCGAGGGGGCCGGAGAGATAGCACAGCGGGGAGGGCTCTTGCCTCGCACGTGGCTGACCCAGGACTCGATTTCTGGTACCCCACACAGGGTCCCCTGCGCCCCCGTCAGGAGGGACCCCTGAGTGCAGAGGCAGGAGTAAACCCTGAGCATCACAGGTGCGGCCCCCAAATCAACACACAAAAATAATAGTAATCAAAAGGAAGGCTGGTAACGAGACGCCTCTGTGGGGACTTGGAGCGGGGCGTGGACAGCCAGGGCTGGGGCTTCTGCTCGGCCGGGGGGTTCTGGGGGACGCCCCAGGGACCTTGCACCGGCCACGTGCACCTGCCTTTGGGGGAAGGAGCTTCGGCGAGCTCTGCTGTGGCCGAGAGGGTTTTCTGGAGGGTGAGAAACTGGGGTCGGGGCTGAGGACTTGGAGCCTGGCTCCCTCCTGGGTTGCGGGCCCAGAGTGCAGGGCGTGGCAGGAAGGCATTTGAGAGCGTCCAGGGGGACTGTGGGGGTTCCCGGCTGTAGATGTCGGGGAGACGGGGCGGAGTCCCCTGGGATCTGCTTCCCAGACCCTCCAGGCTGAAGGAGTGAAGGGATGGAGGGGGCGGGGGGAGGCGGGTTGCTCAAGGATGGGCGGGTTCCCCTGAACTCTCCCGGGAGGTCACCTGGAGGGCTTCCCTGAGGAGGGGGCTGTGCGCCACATGGAGGCCAAGCACTGGGCCCAGCTCGCTCATGCTCTCATGGTGGCTTCTACAGAAAACCACCTACTTACGCTGCCCGAGCTGGAGCTCCCGTGGGCACGCGTGGGGGCGCACACTTCAACGTGGTGTTGGCACACACACACACACACACACACACACACACGAGGCTGTATGTCCCAGTGCATTCCCCTAGGCTGCGGGACTAGGGGCTGGCGGGGGGCGGGGGGGGGGCAGATCACAGCGCTGTGGGCTGGGACTGTCCTTGGTGCACGCTGGTGGCCTCGGGGATCCGACTCATGGTCCCGTGCTCCTGTGAGTTGTGTCTGGGGTTTAGCCACGGCATCAGCTCCCAGGTCGCGTGGTCCAGGAATGGGTTCACTCGGGCAAGGGGAGTGGCCTTGAGTGTGGCGGCCGTTGGGTTCCGGAGGTTTTCAGCGGCTGGGCCTGGGTCCCGTGGGGCAGGGAGGGCTCTCACCCGCCCCTCTCTCGGGCGCCCCGAGTGAGCCAGCCTGGCGCGGGGTCCGGCGGCGTGGCTCTCGGGGCGTCCTGTCGGGCTCCTTCCGGCAGAGAAGGGGCACTTGAGCTTCTAAACGACATCCAGCCTCCCCCAGGACCCGCTTTCCCCTCAGCCGCTGTGTCCATCTGTCTCCGTGCCCGGCGGCCTTCCGGGCTGGTCTCAGAGGATGCGCTTTCTGGAATGATCAGGGCGTGGCAGGCGAGGGGAGAAGACGTGGACCCAAGAGGCGGCAGCGGGGGGAGCTGCCAGCCCAGATGGATTTTCCACCTGCACTCGAATATAAAGTTTTGACTTTTTTTACTGAATCACTGTGGGATAGACCTTGCAGAGCTGTTCGTGATTGGGTTTCAGTCCTATGGTGTTCCAACACCCGTCCCTCCACCAGGGCACATTTCCCAGCACCAGAGTCCTCAGTTTCCCTCCATCACCCCACACCCCCTGCCTGCCTCTGTGGCAGGTGCTTTTCTTCTCCCTCTCTCTCTCTCTCTCCCTCCCTCCCTCTCTCTCCCTCCCTCTCTCTCCTTCCCTCCTTTATTCCCTCCCTCCCTCCCTCCCTCCCTCCCTCTCTTCCTCTCTCTGCCTCTGTCTCCCTCTCTGTCTCTCCTTTGGGGCATTGTACTTTGCAATATTGATACTGAAAGGTCTAATATAAATCTTCTGTGTGTTTGGGGGCCCACACCCAGCCGTGCTCAGGGCCTCCTCCTGGCTCTGTGCCTGGGGATGACTCCTGGCAGTCATCAGGGAACCGCACGGGCTGCGGGAGATCGGAGCTGGGGCAGCCCCCTGCAAGAGAGGCGTCCCATCCGCTGCAGTACCTGTCTGGCGCCAAACTCCTAATATCGGTGAAATTATCTTTATAATTATTGTGTTTACTACCCATTTCGGACCTGGGAGAGTGAGATCGCTCGGCCCGCCGCCCAGGGAGGGTGGAACTCCGATGGTCTCTCCTGGGAGCTGGGGGTGTCCATTCTTGCTGGTGGACCACCTAGATGCCGGGGCGTCCTGCCAGGCGTGGGGGATGGGAGTCACATAGGACCAGGGAGGGGACCGTGGGACTCTGCTCTTCCCGGCAGACAGGCTGCCACAGAAGCAGACACCCTGTTCCCCGCTGAGAGCCAGGACTGACGCTGTCATTTGTAAAACTGTGCCAAGGGAAATGCAAATTCATGCTAGCTCTGAACGATGAAGTTTTAAGATGCTAATCGGAATGTTAAGTCCAGCGCGAGGAGGTTCTCTCCAGGATGGTCTCTGCGGCTCTGAGCCCCCTGCTGGGGTCCTGAGCAGGACGGGGCAGGGGTGAAGAAGCTTTTGGGTCATTCCCCCACCAGCTGCCAGGACTGGGATGATTAAAGGGACTTGGCAGCACAGTGGCCATCTGGCCAGGAAGCCTTATATGGCTCTGAGTCTGCATTCCGGCTTGGGGTGGGGGGGAGCCGGCACCCCATACCCAAGGGGCCAGGTCAGACGTTTCGGACGCCCCGAGCAGAGCCGCGTCCTCACCCCGAAGGGCTCGAGATCGGTTCCTTTCTGAGCAGCCCTGAGCACCCGTCCCAGATGCCCACCAGCCCAGAGCCCAGGACGTTTTCTTTGGCAGAATCTCCCAGGAAATTTTATTTTTATCGGCGAAACTTAGAAGCGGTGGCGTCAAGGGGAGAAGCACATTTCTGGGGTGCCTGCCCCACCCCCCGCCCCTCCAAGGTGGGAGACCAGGGCCCCAGCGAAGGGCTGACCACATCTTTGTTTATTTTGTTTGTTTTGCTTTTTTCAGTCACACCCGACAATGCACAGGGGTTCCTCCTGGCTCTGCACTCAGGAGTTACTCCTGGTGGTGCTCGGGGGACTTATGGGATGCTGGGAATCGAACTCGGGTCGGCCGCGTGCAAGGCAAACGCCCTCCCCGCCGTGCTATCGCTCTGGCCCGCACATCTTTGTTGTAAGGGAAGAGGTGACAGAGACTCAAACTACTGACAGGCAGGAAGGAAATCGTGGGGCAGGAAGGGTGCAGGGGCACAGCGGGGAGGGCGTTTCCCTGGCACGTGGCTGACCCGGGTTCAATCTCCAGCATCCCTCCGAGTTCCGCCAGGAGTAATGCTTGAGCGCAGAGCCAGGAGGAACCCCTGAGCACCGCAGGATGTGACCCCAAAAAGCCAAAAGAAAAAATTTTCAAAGAATCTGGCCCTCTGTCTGGGGTGATGTCCAGTGGACTGTGGCCGTCAGCCTGGTGGAATCATTCTTCCTCGGGTGCGAGGGTCTGAGCGGCTGTTTCCAGAACTCCCGAGGAAACTGTTCAGGAAATGAGCCTGTGCGGCCGAGCGGGGTTGGGGGGCGCCCTGCAGCCCCTCCTCCTCTCAGACAGACTGAAAGGGGCTCTGGCATGGGTGGGACCGTGCCCCAGACTCGCCTCGTGTTCATTTCCTGTCTGTGGGCCAGCAGGGGCGGTTGTGACGTTGAGTGATTTCCGTCGGACTCTGCGCCTCAGTTTCCCCTGGTGTATGATCCTTAATCCTTCCAGACGCCATCGGGTGGGGGGAATCAGGAGAGACGCCAGCACCTACACGGAGCAGGCCTTGGGCAAACACCTGTCCATTCCCCGTCCCTTCCGCTGGCCTTGGGAAGCTGAGGGCCTGGAAGGCGGGGCCTGTGTCCTGGGGCGATTTGGCCAAACGTGGAAAGACAACTGCCTGCAGTGGCCGGTGCTGACCGCGGCCCTGTCTGCTCCGTGACCTTGGCGAGCTCGTCCCCTCTCTGTGCAGCCTGCCTCCCTCCCTCCGTCCCTCCGTTCCTCCCTCCCTCCCTCCCTCCCTCTGTCCGTTTCTCCATCCGTCCCTCCCTCCCTCCCTCCGTTCCTCCCTCCCTCCCTTCCCTCCATTCTTCCGCCTTCTTTTCCTTCCTTCCTTCCGTCCCCTCCTTTCCTTTCCTCCTTCACTTCTCTTTTCCTTCTCTCCTCCTTTCATCTTCTTCCCTCCTTCCTTTACCTCCTTCCCTTTTTCCTTCCTCCACTTCTTCCCTTTCATCTTTCCCCCTATCTCCTCTTCCTCCCTCCCTCTTTTCGTCCTTCCTTTCCTCCCTCCCTCCTTTTTTTTCTCTCCTTGGGTCACACCCAGCGATGCTCCAGGGTTACTCCTGGCTCAGGAATGACTCCTGGTGGTGCTCAGGGGACCACGTGGGATGTCAGGGATCGAACCCAGGTCAGCCGCGTGCAACGCAAATGCTCTACCCGCTGTGCCGTCGCTCCAGCCCCCTCCCCCCCTTCTCTTTCTCGCCCCCCTCCCCCTCCTTCCTTCCCTTCCTTCCCTTCTTTCCAGGAGGCCCTGAGCAGTTTCATTTCCCTGCTTCCTAATTAGGGAGCAGGACCATCGCACTGGTTCAGCGCCGCAGCCCTTGAGCCAACCTGGGTCAGGGTGGACAGATTCTTCTCCAGACGCAAACTAAAAAAAAATGTTCTCTCGCTTTTCAGAACTCTCGGGAAAAGGAGAGCACGCAGGCAAAGAAAGCATGGGGGGGGAGGAAGAACCAGAGAATTCAAAAAACAAAGACGTTTCAGTCAAAAGTGAAAATAAAGGAAGGGCGTCGGAGCAATATAGCACATTGGGTAGGGCGTTTGCCTTGCACACGGCCGACCCGGGTTCGATCCCCAGCATCCCATATGGTCCCCCAAGCACCGCCAGGAGTAATTCCTGAGCGCAGAGCCAGGGGTGACCCCTGTGCACTGCCGGGTGTGATCCAAAAAGCAAAAATAAATAAAAAAGGAATCAGAAGGGGGGAGTTTTTCACACAGTCACTGGACAGCCCGCCTCCCCCCACTTCTCTACAGGCGTCAGAGCGGGGGAAATAATCCTCCCTCGGCCGGTCAGCTTGGTGGGGACGGTTGGGGCCACCGGAGCATGACAGGGACCCCCGCTCTCTTGTCAGGACTCACCTCAGTCTGAACTCTTGCCCACGGGCGCGTGTGAGACCCGGTGCTCACCTGCGTGGGTCACTCCCGTCGGGCAGGCAGTGGGTTTGCAGGGCCGGGCTCTGAGCAGCGGGTGGACGCTGTGCTTTCCGTTAGGGACGCTGCTCACACACTGTCCCGCGGCCCTGCCCGCCCCCCCAGGGCCCCTTCACGCTGCTCCCAGCACAGCCACCAGGGCCGGACACCTGCTGCCGGGTGCCGTTCACGGGCGCCGTCAGCACACAGCAGGCTGCCCTGGGGTGGCTGCAAGACTGCCCATATATGATAGAATATCCGGCCCCGCTGTCTTCCAGGGGCGAGTCCGGAGCGGGGAAGACGGAGAACACCAAGAAGGTGATCCAGTACCTGGCGGTGGTGGCGTCCTCCCACAAGGGCAAGAAGGACACGAGCATCACGGTGAGCGCCGCGCCGGGGCAGCACCTCGGACAGCGCCAGTCCGAGCAGCCCTGGGGGGGGGGGGGCTCTCCCTCAGGACCCCACCTCCTACCCCCGCGGGGGGTCAGTTCTCGGACCCGGGCCAGTGCGGCCCTGCCAGCTGCTCCCTTTGGAATGCTCCGCTGTCCCCAGCGACCTCCGTGGGGCTGCCAGGCCCTGCGGGAAGGGGGCCAGGTCCGGCCGCCCCAGCTGGCCCCTAGAAGGGGACTGGCCCCCGTTGGACGGCTCTGAGCCCGTGTCTTCCTGCCCCTGGGGCTCCCTGCACCCCCACGTGCCCCTCCCATGGGGGCCCTGGGGACGGGAAGGTGGGTGGCATTCGGTGGCACTTGCAGACCATTGACCAGCCACAGTCCTCCTAGTCCCTGAGTGGCCAGAGACAGGGAGGGAGGAGGCAGCAGTCCGTTACTTAGGGCTCAGACAAGAGAAGGAAAAGAACTTTCTAGAACTTTCTAGAGCCCTCCCTCCCTGGACCATCTTTCTCTTCCTCCTCCTCCTGCGCCTCCTTCCGCTTCTGTCCCAGAGTCACACCAGGCAGTGTGGACCTTGGATTTGCTTGTCTGGAGTTTGGGGGGCCGCACAGATGGCTCAGGGTACCCCAGCTCCTGCCCCCTGGGCTCTGGCTCTAACTGTCCAGAGATCAACTTGTGGGGGGGCCCGGGGGGCGTGGGGTGGGCGCCAATGCGCCCTCAGGACCTTCCTTCCTCGAGCGCATGCGGAGAAGCAGAGGGTCCCGAGCCCCCAGCTGCCCCAGCACAGGCAGCAGTGAAGGCAGTGGACCCCACCCCACCCTTTCTGCCCCCTCCTCTGTCCTGCCCCCGCGGCAATAAAGACCAGTGTGGAAGCTTCTTTCTCAGGCCCCGACCCCGCGCCCCCCCTCCCCCCCCGTGTCCTCGGCTCAGACAGGCTGAGAGGAAGAGGGTGATGAGGAAGACGTGGTTGCCAGGGCTCGAGGCCTGGACCTTGGGCAGTTGGGGTCACTGGGGTGGGGCGAGTGAGCCGGTCACGGGGCCCCCCCCCCCCCCCGGCAGAGCCCCCCGGGGAGCCTGTGGGATGAGAGAGGGGAGCGAGCGGGCAGAGGGTCACCTGGGAGAACACCGGTCCGCAGTGGGTGGGGCAGGGCAGGGTGGGGCGTCTTCTCCGGCCCCGCCTGGGGTGACGGTGAGACCGCCACTGACATCTGTGCCGTTCAACCACCGCAGGGCCCATCCTTTGCCTACGTGAGTAACCGGGAGTGTTTCCTAGCGTGTGGGGGAGGCATGGAGTGGGCTCAGATCTGCACGCTTCCCCCGCACCCCAACGCCCGCCGCTGACGGTCGAAGGGGCCAGCCCCCGCCAGAGCCACAGTTACCCCCAAATGCAGTCCCGTGGGGGCCCCGTGCCGCCACGGGCCAGGGGGCCTGTCGCCACCTCGAAATTCTCACCAGGGAGCTGCCATCGGCCCGGTCGAGAATGACGCCTGAACCCTTACCCCACCCCCCACCCGCCCCCAGGGCCCCTGCGGCGCCCAGCCGTGGCGTCGGCCCGACTGGAGGGGTGTTCCAGGAAGGGCTAGCTAGCCCCGAGTCTCCCCGCTGTGGCATGCCTCCCCCCTCCCCGCGCACGTGTGTCCTCACGCATGTGTGTGCAGTGGTGTGTGCGCGTGTGTCCTTGCATGCGGGGGCTGGGCCAAGTCTCAGGTGGACGGGTTTGCCATGAGCTATGGCCCTGGAGGTGAGGTAAGGCCCCAGCTATGCCGTCGCCACAGGACCCCGCTCGGCCCTTGGCCTGGGTGGGTGCGCGTCTCACCCTGAGCTTGGGGGTTCCCTGCGCCCCTCTGGAGAGGGACAGGCAGCTAGCCCCCGGGGTGGCGGAGTGTGAGAGATAAGGAGAACGGGAACTCCTTTGGTTGGTTGTCTTGTTTCTTGGGGGGTGGAGCATAGTGGCAGTCCTGGGGCTGACTCTTGGTCCAGTGCTCGGGAGACCATGCGGTCCTGGGGCTGGATCCAGGGTTCCCCCTGCAGAGCCTCTCCTCCACCCGAGAATCAGGAATCAGCTTCGGTCTCGTCACAGAACTTCCCTGGGCAGAGTCCCACCCCCCACCCAGCCACAGGAACAGGGCCCCCCCCTTCCTCATGGGGGGATCTCGGGGCCCTTTCGGCCCCGCCCACTGGACTTCCCGTTTGAGAAGGAGAATCTTTCCTGGGGAAGACTGGGGCTTTGCCTGGGTTGTGTCTGTGACCACCCGGGGCGAGGGCTGGGATCCGAGGGGATGGGGCGGGTCTCCAGAACCCCCGCCGCGGGGGGGGGGGGGGGCGCCACCGGCAGTGGGCTTCTTCAGCTTCTCCTCCTCTGGGAGCTGCGGGAGGAGGCGCAGGGGTGAACGCAGGCGTGCTGGACCCAGCCCTGCCTCTGGGGGTGCCTGCAGACAAGCCGGACAGGGGGGCTGATCCCCCAGGCAGGAGGAAGCGGCTCTTCCCCCCGCAACCCCCACGCCGACCCCTGCCCCCCCCCCGCCTTTCTCGGCTCTGGGGGACCCAGCCTCCACGCGGCTCACTGCTTCCCTGGCACGAGTCACGATCCCCTCCCCAAGAAACACTGTGTTTGAGCCCAGGAGCGCCCCCGGGGCGGGGGGCTAGTTGGCAGGGAGGCTGCTGGCCTCTGGTGGGGAAGCTCCCAGGGGGGCGAGAGGCACCCCCAGGGGCTGGCTCTGTCCCTCCCTCCCCAGGAGCTGGACAGGCCATTCCAGGCGCCACTGTGGCGCTGAGCTGGGGACGGGTCGGAGGAGGAGGAGGGTGGTGGCTGGCGGGTGGGTGTGAGCCCCAGCGCGGGTGGTGCCTGTGGCCGGGGGCGTGGTCTGTTTCCACGTGGTGCGGAGGTGGACTGGATGGGATGAGGAGGCCGGGCTCAGTCCGGACAGAGCGCTGCGATGCCCCCACGAGGGCACAGCTGGGGTGTGGGGCCACTTTCTCCGGTAACTCCTTGCGGGTGAATTCTAGGGGGAGCTGGAGAAGCAGCTGCTGCAAGCCAACCCGATTCTGGAGGCTTTTGGCAATGCCAAAACGGTCAAGAATGACAACTCCTCGCGATTCGTGAGTAGCAAAGGTGTCTGGGTTTCCCAGGAGGGACGCCCCCCCTCCCCCGGGAGCCTGTCTAGGAAAGAGAGTGTGGGCACAGGCATGGGGGTGGGGGGGAGCAATGAAATTGCATCGGTATTGGAGGGGGTGTAGCAAGGAAACTGCATCAGCATGGGGGGAGGAGTGAGGAAACTGCATTGGCATGGGGTGGTGAGGAAACTGCATCTCCCTGCAGATGGTGGATCCTGTCTTGCCCTAAGGACCCCGTGAGGGTCATTCATTCATTCATTCATTCACTCACTCACTCAGCAGGCGTGCTTTGAATATCCCTGGGAGACTGGACTCCTGGCCAAGCGTTAGCTTTTGGGATATACTCAGTGGACACTGACCGTGCATTCTGCACGTGCTGGGCCCATGGTTGTCAACCCTCTTTCCCTGCCAGCTGGCACCCGTCCAGAGGCCAGCAGTGGGAATCTATAGCGCTAGACTTTATGTATGCAGCGCCTCGGAACTGGGCATCTGCCAGGCACCACGCCCACGTGTCCTCCGTCCTTTACTTACGGGGCATCTTCCCTCCAGCTGCCGCAGCGACTCTTGTGTCTCGGGGGCCGCACCCCTCCCTCCCCCACTGCTCCCCGCCATCTCCCCTCCAGCTAGAGGGGCTGAGCCAAGCACCAGGCCTGACGCGTGTCCCCTCTGCAGGGCAAGTTTATCCGCATCAACTTCGACGTCACCGGCTACATCGTGGGTGCCAACATCGACACGTGTATCCTTACCAGGTCGGCTTCGTGGGTGCCGGGCCAGGGGCCCCTCGAGAACCACCTCTCTGCCCCTGGTCTTCCCGTGCAGGGGGAGGGGAGGCACCCTGGAACAGCTGGCCCCGGAGGATGGAAGGGGGTTCTCCCCTGCACGGGGACGCCCCGGGCTGGAACCCGAGACAGCCTCTCCCTAAATGTCCTGGACCCCTGACACCAACCTGTCTGGGTTTCACTAGGAAAAAGGGGGCCACGGCCGGGCCCGTTTTGGGGGGTGCAGCGGGAGTGAGGTCAGTGCGCTCGTTCGGACAGAGCCGGGGCCGGGCTGTGCCTGGGCTCTTTGCTCTGCCCTCGCAGACCCCCCGACACCCCCAGGCCCCCAAATCCTCCTAGGGAAGTGCTGGGTCTTTCCTCGCAGAGCACGTGCCAACCGCCTTAGTTTATCACTCTATTTCCCTTCCTAGGGACCGTCCTGGGGGCCTCAGGGGGCAGCTGGCCCCGCCCTTGAGCTCTCCCCCACCCGGTCCCAAGAGCCTCTTGAGCACAGGGTGGTCACCTGGTCGTCCTGATCTTCCGGACTCTGCTCTGGGACTGAATCGGCCAGGATTCGGGGTGCCGCTGGGCTGCCTGTGGAGCACTTACTCCTCGGTGGGGCCAGGCGGGGGGGTGGTATCTGGGCTCAGAGGGGGCCCAGAAAGGGCAGGGGTCTGCGTCCGGCTCTCAGCGCTGCCCAGCCGGTGTTGCGAGGTGTAGCGTGAGTCTCTTACCCTCTCGCTGTCAGACTCGGTTTTGCCGCCTGCCTAACGGGTGTGCTGGGAGTTGTGGGTTTCGGGTGAGGTGCCATGACCGGCGGGAGCTGACCTCCTGCTGTGGGCGGCTGTTGTGTTACTCTCCCCTCATCCCTTTCTCCTTGAGTCCACCGAGTCTTTCCCCTACCCCCACCCCCCATATCAGGTTGCTTTGCCTCTGCTGTGGTTCTATCACCAGGGGCTACTCCTGGCTCTGGGCTTAGGCGTGAGGTTGGCCACAATCACGATCATCCTGTTGTTCATCGACTGCCTCGAGCAGGCCCCATAACGTCTCCTTCGTCCTAGTCCTGAGATCTTAAAAAGTGCCACATTCAAGGCTCTTCCAGGGTTAGGGGAATGAGACCCATCACTGGTCTTTGGCATAGTGGGGACGCCACGGGGAGTTTGCCAGACTCTGCCATGAGGGCAGGTTACATTCGGTGGCCTGCCAGTTTGGCCGCATGTGATACCAAAGTCTTACCCTTGCACGTCCCTCCCACCACATCCAGGGGCTCTCTTGACTCTCTTTCTTTCTCTCTCCCTCCTCTTCCTCTCTCTCTCTCTGCCTCTCTTGCTCTCTCTCTCCCTCCTATCTGCCACATCTCCCTCCACTGCAGTTAACCCAGGATCACACCCCCAGGTGGCTCCCGCTAGCTGTCCGTTCCCTCTGCTCCCTCCACCGCCTTGAATTCGGGGCCCTCCAGCATCTATCTCTGGATCTCAGAACTGACTCAGGCCTGGGTGGGTTGACCTGCCCCCAGCACCCTGCGCAAAGGCTCTCCAGAAATCTCCAGACGTCTCCAGATATTTCCAGAACTCTCTCTCAGGACCCACCGTCCTGGAAGCTGGAGCGTTTCCCCCCCCCGCCCCCCCCCCCTGCAGTGGCAGCAGCAAGGGTCCCAGGGAGGGTCCGATCCTTGGAGGGGTGGATCCGTGGCGTCCGTGGGTTTCTTGGGTTTGGTTTTGTTTGGCTTTTTGGGTCCCACCCGGCGATGCTCAGGGGCTCCTCCTGGCTCTGCACTCAGGAATGACTCCTGGCGGTGCTCGGGGCGGGGGGGGAGGGGGACCCTATGGGATGCTGGGGATGGAACCCGGGTCGGCCGCGTGCGAGGCAAACGCCTCCCCCACGTGCTCTCGGTTCCTTAACCTCCCCCCACCAGACCTGCTGGAAAAGTCCCGGGCCATTCGCCAGGCCAGAGACGAGAGGACCTTCCACATCTTTTACTACATGATCGCTGGGGCCAAGGACAAGATGAAAGGTGAGTGCTCCCAGGAGCACGGAGGGGCCACAGGAAACTGGCGCTCGGGCGTTCGCGTGAGACGCTTCGTGTCCTGCGGGGGTGTCTGTCCCTGGCTTTTCTCGGTCCCGAGCACCCACCGAGACTCCCTCGCTCACTTGCCGTGGGAGGAGGATCATTCGAGGTGGGGGACCCAGCCCGCCTGCTGGGGAGATGCAGACGCCGCCCTGTGTGCTGGCTCAGAGGGCATAACTGCACCCCGTGTCAGGAGGGTCCCGCGGGGCCCCGGAGCAGACCCCTTTGCCTCCGTGTGCATGTGAAGTGGCTTGGAAGTAGCCTCTGTGGCCAGCTAACGCTTTATGTGAATGACCCCAGAGTTTTGGGTCTTTTTTTTCCTTTTTGGGGTCACACCTGGCGATGCTCAGGGGTTCCTCCTGGCTCTGCACTCAGGAATCACTCCTGGCGATGCTCGGGGGACCCTCTGGGATGCCGGGAATCGAACCCGGGTTGGCCGCCTGCAAGGCAAACGCCCTTCCCGCTGTGCTATCCCTCCCGCCCTCGAGTTCTGGCTCTTGAGGCCACACAGTTACAGGTGACAGCTCAGCTCTGCTGCCGGAACGCAGAGACAGCAACGGAAGCTGTCGGGCCAGAGCACAGCCAGCTGGACCCAAGCTTCATGCACAGGAGCCCCAGCTTTGACCCTTGGGCACCCCGGGTGTGGCCCCACCCCCCACCTCCCCATGAACTGAGTCACGATACTCGCCTCTGGATTAAGCGAAGCACCTGACGGAAACGGCAAGGATCAGGGCTTTGCCAAAGCTTCCTCGGTAGGACGGTGCATGAACCCCTAAGGACTCAGTTTCCAGTGTGTTCCCTGGCTCTGTGCTGTGCTTGGGGGGCCAGTGCTGGGGACCCCGCCTCGACCCCGGCTCACTCCCGGTCAGTTGACCCTCTCGTTTACCGAGTAGCTTCCAAGGGACTTGACCCATGAAAGGCCCCAACTGAAAGGGGGAGTATCTGGCTGGCTTCGTTCCAAAACCAGAATCAAATCCAGCCTAACTAAAAACTGTTCTGGGAAGGGGCCAGAGCGATAGTACAGCAGGGAGAGCGTTTGCCTTGCATGCGGCCGATCCGGGTTTGATCCCCAACATCCCATGTGGTCCCCCCCCGCCCCCAAGCATGCCGGGAATAATTCCTGAATGCAGAGCCAGGCCAAAACCCCGAGCACAGCCGAATATGGCTCAGAAACCAAATGATAATAATAATAATAATAGTAATCATTGTCATCTCTTGTTCATCCATTTGCTCGAGAGGGTGCCAGTAACGTCTCTGTTCGTCCCAGCCCTGAGATTTTAGCAGCCTCCCCTGGGGTCAGGGGAACGAGACCCGTTATTGTTACTGTTTTTGGCATATCTACCATGCGATGTATATTTATGTATAATATACGTATATATTTATTATATATACATATATATGGGCTGGAGCAATAGCACAGCAGATAGGGCAGTTGCCTTGCAAATGGCCGGCCCGGGTTCGATTCCTCCATCCCTCTCGGAGAGCCCAGCAAGCTATCGAGAGTATCTTGCCCGCATGGCAGAGCCTGGCAAGCTCCCCGTGACGTATTCGATATGCCAAAAACAGTAACAATAAGTCTCACAATGGAGACATTACTGGTGCCCGCTCAAGCAAATCGATGAACAATGGGAGGACAGTGCTACAGTGCTCTGTGTGTGTGTGTGTGTGTGTGTGTGTGTGTGTGTGTGTGTGTGTATGTTTTAAAATTAAAGCACTCAGGGGCTGGAGCGATAGCACTGCGGTTAGGGCGTTTGCCTTGCACGCAGCCAACATGGCCGACACAAGTTCGATTCCCAGCATCCCATATGGTCCCCCGAGCACCGCCAGGAGTGATTCCTGAGTGCATGAGCCAGGAGTAACCCCTGAGCATCGCCGGGTGTGACCCAAAAAGCAAAAAATAAGTAAATAAATAAAATAAAAAGTATCGATTATTAAAAAAAATAAATAAAGCACTCAGTTCGGTCTCCATTTCCCCACATTTGAAAGTACACTAAATGCACATACACACACACACACACACGTAAGTGCAGTTTAAATTTAAATTGTCAGGGCACAATAATAATAACAGATAAATAAATCACCCTGGGAGAGGGCTCTTGGTATGTTAGGGAGGTTCCTCACTGCTTGGAGGAGAGGAGGAGCCCGAGGGGTCTGGGGGAGGAGGGAGAGGCGGCTCCGGGCTGAGTTTCCAGCGCTTAGTCACGTCGTGGTGTAAACAAGCGAATGTCCTCCTGGAAGGGCCAGCGAGTAAACAGTTTAGGTTTGGGGGGACCCTCGGCCTCTCTGGCCCTGCTCGGCCCCACCCTCGCGCCGGGAGGAGCCCAGAGAAGACAGAGGAGGAAGGAAGTGGCCGCTTCCAGCCAGTGCCCCCCCCACCCCAGGTCCAACCGCGTGGAGGGTAAAGGGGAGGAGAGCCCTAGGGGTCAGTAAGGGACATCGCAGCCTGGCGGTCCCCACCGCAAGCACCTCGCAGCCAGAGCCGGGGGGGACCAGAGGCAGCTCCGAGGCGGCCCTTTCTGGAGGGTTCTCTTGACACTGGAGCAGCGGGGGCGGGGGTGGGGGTGGGGGGCAGGGAGGGGGAGACGGGCGTGGTGCTTGTGCCTTCGACCTTCCGGTCCTGATTGAGTTGGGGGAGACTTGCCAGGCAGCGAGGCGCGTCCCTGGGGGCTGCTCCCAGGGGTAGTGCAGTGTTTCGGCCCCTCCCGTCAGGGTGCTCAGGGGTCCCAGGCCCATGTCCCTCCGGCAGGGACCCTGTGCTTGCTAGGCGTGTGCCCCCTGCCCGGACTCTCTCCCTGGACCTGAATGTTTATTTTTTTTTCAAGGTATAGATTGGTTCATTGAGTTCTTTCAGTTTATCAAAGAGGGGTGGTTTGGGGCTTTTTGGTTTTTATTTTTTTTACTTTTTTTCTCTTTCCATTGAGTCACCATGAGATACAGTTACAAAGCTTTCATGTTTGAGCTTCAGTCATACAATGCGCGAACACCCACCCCTCCACAGTGCACATTCTCTACCACCAATGTCCCCAGTATCCCCCCCTCCCCACCCTCCCCCTGCCTCCATGGCAGACACGGTTCCCCATCATCCCTCCTTTTGGGCATTAGGGTTTGCAGTACAGACCCTGAGAGGTTATTGTGTTTGGTCCTTCATCTACTTTCAGCACACACCTCCCATCCCGAGCGACCTCTCTAACCATCACTGACTTAGTGATCCCTTCTCCATCCCAGCTGCCTTCTCCCCGTCTCGTGAGGCAGGCTTCCAACCACAGGGCAGTATTCCTGGCCCTTGTTTCTACTGCCCTTGGGTGTCAGTCTCGGTCACGGTCACAGTCACGGTCCTCCCGTTGTTCATCAATTTGCTCGAGCGGGCCCAGTAACGTCTCCATCGTGAGACTTCTTGTTACTGTGTTTGGCATATCGAATACCTCACGGGGAGCTTGCCAGGCTTTGCCGTGTGGGCGAGATACTCTCGGTAGCTTGCTGGGCTCTCCGAGAGGGGCGGAGGAATCGAACTCGGGTCGGCCAGGTTGGCTGCATGCAAGGCAAACGCCCTACCGCTGTGCTATCACTCCAGCCCAGTGTCAGTCTCATGTTATGTTATTTTATTCAAAGAGGAGTGTTACCTGTCCTTTATTAGCTCTTCAGAAAGTCAAAGAAACGGAATTCTTCCTAACAATTAACGTTTTATATCAAGACAACATTTTTCTTTTATATTTTAATGAATCACAGTGAGATGCAGTTACAGACTTACAAACTTTTGTGACTTCATCTTAGGCACACAATGATCGAGTACCCATCTCTCCACCAGTGTTATCTTTATTTTTTAAGGGGGAACACACCCAGCTCGGGGACTTGGGTACTCTATGGGATGCTGGGGATCGAACCCAGGTCGGGTGTGTGCAAGGCCAACACTGCAGTACTATCACTGCAGCCTGGCCCTGAATTTTTAAAGCTCGTGTGTTATTAAATCTTCTGTTTTAAAAATATGAAAGGAGGGGGCTGGAGCATTAGCACAGCGGGTAGGGGATTTGCCTTGCACGCGGCCGACCCGGGTTCGATTCCCAGCATCCCATACGGTCCCCCGAGCACTGCCAGGAGTAATTCCTGAGTGCACGAACCAGGAATAACTCCTGTGCATCGCCGGGTATGACCCAAAAGGGAAAAAAAAAAGAAAATGGAAAAATAGAGCTGGATCTGCAGGTCAGAATGACAGTACAGAGGGTTGGGCCCTTGCCTAGTATGGGGCTGACCCCTTGGCTCATTCGGTTCCCTGAGCACTGCCGGGAGTAAGCCCTGAGCATGGCCCCAGACAAACAACAGAGACAAACAAAGAGAAGTGGGTCTCCTGTGGGTCTCCTTTGCTGATAGTTTTGTTCTGGGAAATCAGGGGATTTCGGGGCAGTGGAGGGAAAGGTAAGGTGGTCGCCCCCTCCTGTGTATGCAGTTTTGGGTCAGAGCTCAGGAAGGAGAGCCAGGGTTGGGTTTCAGCTGCCCCAGGAGGCCGGTGACCAGTTTTCAGCCATCCCTGTGTGGCCAGACCATTTCCCCCACCCCCGTTTCATCCCCTTGCGGGGGGGGGGGGGCATCCGGCTTCTGACCCTTCTGACCTCCCCTCTCTCTCGTTCCTTCCAGAGGACTTGCTTTTGGAGGGCTTCAGCAACTACACGTTCCTCTCCAATGGCTACGTGCCCATCCCAGCCGCTCAGGACGACGAGATGTTCCTGGAGACCTTGGAGGCCATGGGGATCATGGGCTTCAATGAGGAGGAGCGGCTGGGTAAGTCTCGGGCTGGGAGGGGCTGGTCTCAAGACCCCCGCGAGTGCCCCAGGACCCAGTTTTTTTGTTTTGTTCTGAGGTCACACCCAGTGATGCTCAGGGGTTACTGCTGGCTCTGTACTCAGGAATCACTCTTGGTGGTGCTCGGGGGGCCCTAGGGGATGCCGGAGATGGAACCAGGGTTGGCCGCGTGCAAGGCATCCCTGCTGTCCTGGCGTCCGGCAGGGCGTGTCTCTGCCCAGGACCAAGCTCTGCTCTTGGAAATCCCCACCGCCTCCAGAAAAAGCAATGAGGGCCTCGTCGGCTTGCGGAGGTTTCCAAACAACATCTGAGCATGAGGGTACAACAACGAGTGTTGTTGTTAGTGTTCTTGAGTGTTTGTGACAGATGAGCAAAGCAAGCCAGGCTGGTTCCAGGGAAAGGAAAATGGTTTTCTTGTGGAGAGGAAAAAGTGAGAGATACTGGTTTCACCGACGACGTGTTCTGAGAGCTCCCAGGTGCCTCTGGAACGGGGTCTTCCAACAACAGGGTCTGTCGCTGGCGGCAAAACAGCTGCTCTGGCTCCAGCACTCACGCCTCTGGGCTCAGGTGCCTCACCTGGGCTCTCTGGGTCCGCCTGGGTGGAGGGGCCGCTCCTCACTGCGGCATGGTGGCAGAGAGGGCGTTGGAAGGGGATCAAGAAAGGCTGTGGGCTAGCCAGACTCTGCCAGTAAACTTGGGCCTGGTAGACCCCAGTCAGTGTCCTCCGCGAAACCTGTTTTCTTCAACACAGGGAAGAAGCTCTTAAGAGCGAGTCCCGTTTCCAGGCTCTGCTTCCAGAAACGCCTTTTCTTCTGGCTTACCGTGCCCCCCGGGTCCCAGAAAGGTTAATCTCTTTTTGGAACACGAGGGCAAGATTGTGGAAAATTTCCCTTCCTTCCCACGCCCACTCCCAGTTGGAGCCCCAGAATAGCACAAAGGTTGCTGAAAGGGAGAGAGGATGGGGAGGGGGGCTCCTCCCAAGATAACGGCGGGGGGGGGGGGGCTCGTAAACAGGCTGGGGGCGGGGGTCAGCTGGCAAATGGCTGGCATGTGTGGACTTTGGCTGCATCTCGTACCAGAATCCAGAGTGACACGGGCTCTCCAAGAAGGACTGATTTTACTTTGGGACAAGAGTCCGTTTTGCTTCTAATCTTTGCTTAAAAACAAAAAAACACCCGAGTCATGATTCCTTCCTGGCTTCGTGCCAGGCCAGGCCTTGCCCTTCCCCCGTGTTATTTTTATCGTACCAAGATGTCCCGTTTTCAGTAATCAAAGTGGGAACAAATGATGGATAGAAGATGGATTCAATTATTAGTTGACCTTTGGTAGGAGAAAGCTTGGACTATTTAAATTTAGAAAAATGTCAACTTACATGTGGAAGCTTCTAGCTTCTAGTATTTTTTTTTTTAACCCTGACGATCTCACATGGCTCAGCCACAGTCTGAGAGTTTCCCCCGAATTCTCTGGCATCACAGCAACCCTGCCACGTGGCCCTTGTTACCCAGCATTCACAGAGGGGGAAACTGAGGCACGGCACAGTGAAGCAACTTTCCCCAGGACATGCAGTGAGTTTTAGGGGAGCTGGGACTCCCCCGTGGGTCTCCTGTGCCCCCAAATTCTCTCCGCTCCATTTTCATCTGTGCCAAGGGGGTCTTGTCCTTCAAATGCCTTTAAAGCTCAAGGTCCCAGCCAGGGTCTGGGGTGTGTTATCCCTGCCAGTGGCACCGAACCTCTCTCTGCCTCTAGCGGTGCTTCGAATGACTCCCCCAGACAGACGAGCAGGCTGGCACTGACCGTCCCGTCTCGGTTGTTTCTCCCGTTTGCCCAGAGACCAGCCCTGGATGGCGCCCAGCACCTCCCTTCGGTCTGGCGACATTGTTCTCCTTGTATGTGTTTTATCAGTTGTCATTTTTGGGCACGAGAGGCTGATTTTTCACTTAAGATAAAGTCTCTTATGGAAGTCGGTCTCAGGACAGAGAAAGTGACAGGAACGGCCGAACAGCGCGTCAAGACCAAAGCTGGGAGGACCTGGGATTTATTTCTTATTTGATTTGGTTTGTTTGGGGGCCACATCGGCAGTGCTCAGGGCGGACTCCTGGTTCTGCACCCAGGGATCACTCCTAGCGGGGCTCAGGGCACCCGATGGGATGCCAGGGGTCCAACGGGGTCAGCCGAGTGCAAGGCGAGTGCCCTCCCCCTGGTGCTGTCGCTCAGGCTCCCAGAATGGGCCCTTGGAGCGATAGGTAGGCGGCCCCGGCCCCATTAGACCCTGCCTTCCACCAAGCAGTGGAAGGAGTGGGAGCGGGAAAGGGGGAGGGGCACACACCTGAGCCCGGAACTTCCTGGGGTCCCCGATGACTGTCCCCTCCAGGTCCTGGAGCTCAGAGAAAGCTATAGCCCTGGAGGACAGAAATAATAATAATAATAATACTGATAAGGGCAGACCTGGCCTGGCGTCAGCTCCAGCCCACTGTGCTCCACAGCTGAGCTTCTCACCCTCACAACCTTCCAAGAGGCCAAAGCAAAACAGGCCCAGAGAGGCTGATCCCCGACTGAAGGTTGCACAGCCACCTGGGATAGGACCCAGACGTGACCCGTGGCAGCGCCTCACGGAGCCTGGACTCTGAGACCCTCCACCGTGTCCTGGTGTCCCTCTTTCCGGCTTGGCGCCGCCTCCCGGCTCCACCCAGAGTCCCTCCTGGGGCCAGAGCCACAGGACGGAGGGGAGGTTTTTGCCCTGCACACAGCCCAGCGGGTTCGATTCTCTGCACTGCACAGGGTCCCCCGAGCCCTGCCAGGAGTGATCCCTGGCACAGAGCCTGGAGGAAGTTCTGAGCACTGCCAGGTGTAAACAATAAGCTTGGGAGAGCCGCCCCAGACTTTTGCCGGTCTGAAGTTCTGGGGTGTCCCGAGAAGGGGAACTCTGCTGGCACCTAGTGGTCGGGCTCTGGATGCCAGTCAACAGCCTCCAGTGCCCAGCCTCATGCAGGGACGGTGCAAACCCCCCGAGCTGCCAGACTGAGAAAGCCCGAGAGTGTCAGGCAGCAGGACCTCAGCAGGCTTCCGGCAGCCTCGAGTTTAGACTCAGAGTTTGAGAACCAGGAGAACAGGGCCTGGACCTCTGACTCCTCAGGCTGCGGCGTGGCCCGTTCTTCAGCGTCCACCTTTTGCACGGGGTTCATGCTGAGGACAGACGGACGGACGGCATCTTCGGACAGGTGGATGGCATCTTGCAGGGTCCTGGCACTGATGCCCAGGAGGAGTCGGCAAACATTTTCTCTGGAGGACTAGGGTGCCCCTTGTCCACAGGTGATCTGGGCTTGGTCGTTCCGGTTTTATCTGCCACCGCAGCGCGCAGACCAGCTCTGGATTACGTGTCAGTGCATGAGTGTGTTTCAATAAAACTTTATTGACAGAGGCAAGTGGCGGGCCAGATTTGACCCAGCGGGCTGACGTTGGCTACAGCCTTCCCTGTGGCGGTACAAAGGTCTTAGCAACCTTTTGCAAAATTTCTGCTCCCCCTGGCCGGGAGTGGGGGTCCTCCAGCTTCCTCCTACAGCTCAGAGCCGAGTTTCCTTCAGGGCCAGCCGGCTCCGGGTCCACCCCTGGCCTGCTGTGTCCGACCTGATGTGTCTCTCTCCCCCCCGCAGCCGTGCTCAAGGTGGTCTCCTCCGTGCTGCAGCTTGGAAACATCGTCTTCAAGAAGGAAAGGAACACAGACCAGGCGTCCATGCCCGACAACACGGGTGCGTGTCCTCTCAGGCTTCCTGTGGGGGGCGAGGGGGATGCGTTCTACTTCTGGTTCTTGGAGGGGCGCTGGGGCCACACCCAGTGGAACCCGGGAGTTACTCCATATGCAGTGTGTGTGTGTAGAAGGGCAGACTGGAGTCAGCCGCACGCAAGGCTAACCACCCCGCACTCTCTCTCCTGCTGGCTCTTTTCCGACTGAAGGTATCAGGGTACGAACAGGTGCCAGACCTCTCTTTCCACCGCGGGTTTCTCTTTCCAAACTGTCCACTGCTGGGGCTGGAGCGATATTACAGCGGGCAAGGCGGTGGGTTGCCTTGCACGTGGCCGGCCCAGACTTGATCCCCGGCACCCCGGAGTGTCCCCCGAGCAGCGCCAGGAGTGATCCTGAGCACAGAGCCAGGAGTCAGTCTGGAGCACAGCCAGGTGTGGCAAAAAAAAAAAAAACCAGCAAAAGCAAATTGCTGATTGCTGCAGTTCCTGAAGAGGGAAGTTCTTGAACCAGCGTTTAGGGGCCGGGGAATACGAGTCACTTTAGGTCAGAAAAAATCCAAGGGGCTGGAGAGAGATTGCAGGGCTTGGCACCCCCAGCTCCACGTGCTCCTCAAAGACCACCAGGGGTCGCTCCTGAGCTCAGGGCCTGGAATAGCCCCTGAGCACTGCTGGGCGAGGCCCAACCACCCACCCAATAAAAAAAAGAAAAGAAAGGGGGGAAAATTCTTTTGGGAAACTGTCTCCCCCTTCAGTCCCAGGTGTTTTGTTCAGTGTTTCCGAGTGGGACTGGGCGGTGCTAGGAAACAAGGCTGAGGGTTCCCGTGGGGTTTTTGTGTGTGTTTTAAAAAATTATTTATTTTTCTTTTTGGGTCACACCCAGCGATGCACAGGGGTTCCTCCTGGCTCTGCTCTCAAGAATCACTCCTGGCGGTGCTCAGGGGACCCTATGCGATGTTGGGAATCGAACCCGGGTCAGCCACGTGCAAGGCAAAGGCCCTCCCCGCTGTGCTATCGCTCCAGCCCCAATTCTTTTAATTTTATAACATTGTCCGCGATGATTTATCACATTCAATATCCCAACACCAATCCCACCACCATGACACCTTCCCGCCACCATTATTTTGAATTTTCCCAGCCCAAATCCTCACTTTTTGTGGCCCCAGACAGAACAAGACGAAAGGACTCTCGACGCTTCCGCAGTTTCCACAGGAACAGAGTCTGCCCCCGTAGGGAATCTGGTCTAAGACGAAGGGACAGAGAAGCCATGGCTGAGGCCATCCTGAGACGCGCTTTCGGAAAATGTTGCCAACCCTTAACCCCGTGCCCGCGGGCACTCGGGCGCCTACCAGTGTTCTGTCTCGGCACTCTGCTGCCAGGCGTCCCTTGGGCACGTGGGGCTGAGGTTCATGGCGCAGGTCCCCCGCCTCTGGCCCTGGGCGTCCCTTTCTCTCACTTCATTCTCTCCCAAGACACGCCAAGAAGGTGCCGGACAGCTGGGCCTTGCTGGTGGCCGGGGGAAGCGAGACAGGAGTGAAAAGGCTTTTCCTGAATTACACGGCAGGGGAGAGGGGCGAGAACTCAAACCTAGAATTTCTGACCCTGAGTTATCCTCGGGAGCACCTTGGGCCCTTCCCGCCAGTGTGTCTTGGCCAAACCCCGGGGGAGGCCCCTGGTCAGCCCCTTTTTTGGGACCTTTTTAGGCCCCCTTTACCCCCTTCTCTCTCCGGGAAAAGCTGCGTGGCCCTCAGTTGCCTTGGATACGTACCCCTGTCCAGGCTCCTGCCTTGGTGACACGCCCTTACGCTTCTTCTCTCCATCAGCTGCCCAGAAGGTTTGCCACCTCGCAGGAATCAACGTGACAGATTTCACAAGAGCCATCCTGACCCCACGCATCAAGGTTGGGCGGGATGTCGTGCAGAAGGCACAGACCAAAGAGCAGGTACGAGGCGACTGATCGAGACTCTGCCAGCTTCCATCCACTCGCCTCTCTGCTCATCCATCCATCCACCCACCTATCCATCCATCTACCCACTCACCCATCCATCTAACCATCCATCCATCTACCAATCTATCCATTCACTCACCCATCCACCCACTGATCCATCCATCCACCCACTCACCCATCCATCCATCCATCCATCCATCCACCTATCCATCCATCTACCCACCCACCCATCCATATACTGACCCATCTATCCATTCCCCCATCCATCCATCCATCCATCTATCCATCCATTCACTCACCCATCTATCCATGTAACCCTCCATCCATCTACCCACCCATCCATCCATCCATCATCCATCCATCATCCATCCATTCACCGTCCACTCATCCATTCATTGATCCATCTACCCATTTATTCATCCACCAGCCTATTAATATCCACCCATCCACTCACCTCTCCGTTCATCCACCCATCCACCCATCATCCATCTGTCCCTTCTACACGCGTACAATAACCTCCCCATCTGCACACGTCACCTCATCCATTCACTCAACCATCCGTGCATCCAGCCATGTGCCCACCTGTCTCTACGTGTCCGTTCGTCTCTGCAGCTCTCCATCCATCTGTCCATCCATCCATCCATCCATCCATCCATCCATCCACCACCCGCTTAGACGTTCATTCCCCTAATCGCGCACCCACCTGTCTCTCTGTCCCATTACCCCTCAGACACCCACTGTTAGATTGTTCAAGGTCAAGTCAGATTCCGAAAGGCCAGTGCAGTTCCTCCTCGCGTCTGCCCTTGAGCGCCTGGCTGTGGGTCTGACTTACGCGCTGCTTCGTCCCCAGTGACCCCGTGGCCGGCAGGCTCTGTCCCGCTCCGGGTCACTCTGTGCCTGCGTCTGGACCCACTTTGCCCTTCAGTGGGTCTGTCCTCTCTCCTGGCCAGAGAAGACCTGTGGTCACTCTGTAAGGACTGACTGCGGGCAGGGGAGTGGCCCTGAGCCACACGCCGGGCCCAAGTGTATGGAGCTGTCGGGAGTCACTGTGTCTGCCCCTACGACACAGGCCGACTTTGCCATCGAGGCGCTGGCCAAGGCCACGTACGAGCGCCTCTTCCGCTGGATCCTTGGCCGTGTCAACAAAGCGCTGGACAAGACCCACCGGCAAGGGGCTTCGTTCCTGGGCATCCTGGACATCGCCGGCTTCGAGATCTTCGAGGTACGACTGAGCAGGATCCCGGCCGGCGGAAGTCTTGGTTCTCTGGGGTCTGCCTTATGCTTGGAGAAAATGTTCCTGGGGAGAAAGGGAGGTGCTGGTCAGCTCTGTCCAGGCAGGACAGCTGGTGAAGGGGAGGGTATGTGAAGCCGAGGGGGCTGGAAGCAGCAGGTCATGCCTGGACGCCTGCTGCCTCCTTGCCTTCCTGCACCCCAGCTCTCTCTCTGGGGGTGGGGGTCTTGCCTCATGGTGCCAAGAAGGCTGCCCTAGCTCTCGACAGCATCCCCACCGCTAGCGATCGCACCGACCAAAATGGGGACTTGAATCTCCTTTGACTCCTCTTCCCCCCTCCCCAGAAGCCCCACAGCCACTTCTGTGCTCAAGACAGCGGTCAGGGTCTACATAGGAAGTTAACTAGAGGTTCCGTGGGGCTGGAGCGATAGCACAGCGAGAAGGGCATGTGCCCTGCACGTGGCCGACCCAGGTTCCATCCCCGGCATCCCCTAGGGTCCCCCCAGCATCACCAGGAGTCATTCCTAAGTGCAGAGCCAGGAGGAGCCCCTGAGCATCGCCGGGTGGGACCCAAAAAAGCAAAATAAATAAATAAATAAACAAACAGAGGCGCCTCCCACCCCACCCACCCCCGTTCTCCCGCAAGGGGCCTGAAGGTGGGCACATGTTCCAGAACACACGTCCTGGGCAGCCACTGCCTCTCCAGGCCTCCGTCCACACCTGGCACGCCCTGGCGGAGAGGGTAGCGTTTGTGAGGGCTCGTCGTCCCCCAAGATCCCTGGCGGGTCTCCATCAACACCCCCCGGCCTGTGGGGCCCCGGAGGGAGGCGCGGCGCGGCCAGCCCCGCGGAGCCCCCGAGAGCCCCTGGCCGGCTGACCGTGCCCCCGCCCCGTCCAGGTGAACTCCTTCGAGCAGCTCTGCATCAACTACACCAACGAGAAGCTGCAGCAGCTCTTCAACCACACCATGTTCATCCTGGAGCAGGAGGAGTACCAGCGCGAGGGCATCGAGTGGAACTTCATCGACTTCGGCCTCGACCTGCAGCCCTGCATTGAGCTCATCGAGCGGCCGGTGCGGCCCCTGCGCCCCGCCCGGGCCTCCTGCCTCTCTGCCTCCTGTCTCCGCCCCCTCCCGCCTCCCTCCTCTCCTCGCCTCCTTCCTCCCGTCCTGCCTCCCTTCTTTTCCTTCCTCCCCTCCTCCCTCCTGTCCTGCCTCCCTCCTCCTCCTTGATTTCTTTCTTCTGGTCCTTCCTTCTTTCTCTCCTTCCTTCATTCCCTCCTTCCCGCCTTTCCTTTTCCCCTCCCTCTGACCCTCCCTTCCTCCTTTCCTTCGTTCCTTCTTTCCTCCCTCCCTCCCTTCCTTCCTTCCTTCCTTCCTTCCTTGCTTCCATCCTTCCTTCCTTCCTTCCTTCCTTCCTTCCTTCCTTCCTTCCCAACACCTCCGCCCACTCACCCCCTCCCTCCTTTCC
This sequence comes from Sorex fumeus, assembly GCF_029834395.1. Classification (NCBI taxonomy): domain Eukaryota; kingdom Metazoa; phylum Chordata; class Mammalia; order Eulipotyphla; family Soricidae; genus Sorex; species Sorex fumeus. The sequence goes on along the minus strand of NW_026606139.1, from coordinate 4,412,472 downwards.
TTTCTCCCTCCCTCTGCCTCCCCCTTCCCGCTCCCCTTCCCTCGGCCCCTCTCCTTCCCCGGTCCGTGGAGGCTAGGTGTCTCCGTCTGTCACCTAGTGTGACAGCCCCCAGGCGGGCTGAGGCCACTGTCCATTGCATCCCAGCCCCTCGGGAGGGGGGCCCAGAGCACAGCCACCGGCCGCGATGGGTCAGCACCTCCTGTGCGTGTGGGCCTGGGAGTCTGGGAAACAGCAGGTGCAAATTTAGCGGCGCTGAGTTCGCCTGCGACGAGGCTGTGTCTGCTAAGGCCAACTCCAGGGCTGAGTTTCTCTCCAAAGCCAAGGACCCCGTTGCCTGCGTGAAACGGCCGTGGTGCTGCCTGCTGTCCACTAGGGGCAGCAGCGAGCCCGTGTTCCCTTAGCCCAGCCCTTGCCTGCCTAAGCGGGTGATTCCAGGGGACACGCGGGAATCACCGAGCATCCTTGGCCAGAGGCAGATGCGGTGCTAGAAAAGGGCAGCCGCCGACGGAGGCCACAGTGGACCCTCCCGCGACCCCCCCTCCTGTGTCCCCAGAACAATCCCCCCGGCGTGCTGGCCCTGCTGGACGAGGAGTGCTGGTTCCCCAAGGCCACGGACAAGTCCTTCGTGGAGAAGCTGTGCTCCGAGCAGGGCAACCACCCCAAGTTCCAGAAGCCCAAGCAGCTCAAGGACAAGACCGAGTTCTCCATCATCCACTATGCCGGGAAGGTACCGCCCGCTCCCTGGGGCTTCGCTCTGTGCGGGGGACCCTGGCAGGCGTGGCAGAGCCCACGGGCCCGTGCTCGGCTCAGTCTGGCCGTGGGGGCAGTTCCCTCGGTGTGGCTCTTAATTTTTTTTCTTTCTGGGTCACACCCAGCGATGCACAGGCTTATGCACTCAGCAGTTACTCCTGGCGGTGCTCAGGGGACCCTATGGGATGCTGGGAATCGAACCCGGGTTGGCCGCGTGCTAGGCAGACGCCCTCCCCGCTGTGCTATCGCTCCAGCCCTGGAAAACCAGGATTCTTGGGTTGAAAGTCAGACCCTCTCTGGGCGAGGGGCAGCCGGGGAATGTGGGGTTCCCTGCCGCAGAGCCCTGCCCCTCGCTGAAGCCACGGGCTGCTGCCAGGCTCTGAAGGGGGCCAGGGGAGAGAGCCAGGACAGGCTCCCGCCGGCCGGGAGGGCAAGAGCCGAAGGTTCAGGGGTCCTTGGCAGGTGGACTACAACGCCAGCGCCTGGCTGACCAAGAACATGGACCCGCTGAACGACAACGTCACCTCCCTCCTCAACGCGTCCTCGGACAAGTTTGTGGCCGACCTGTGGAAGGATGGTGAGACCCGGGGATGCGGGGCTCAGGGGCACCCGAGGCCAGCCCCCCGTCCCCACAGTGCTCCCGAGAGAGGCTGGCCCGGGGCAGCAGGCGCTCAGGGTCCATGTCAGCGGGGACTGGCCCACCAAGAGTGACCCCAAAGCCCGCGCTTGACCCCTGGGAGGAGGTCCCACGCCCGGTTGGGCTGTGATGGTGGCTCAAGTGTCCGAGGCCCAGTGACCGGGGTGGGGGGGGGCAGGGGCAGCCCCGCGACCCCCCTCCCCGTGCCCGGCTCACTTTCCCGGTGCCGAGAGCGCGGGCCTGGCTGGCCGGGGGCCGAGCTGACCCGGCTCCGACGTGCCCTCAGTGGACCGCATCGTGGGCCTGGACCAGATGGCCAAGATGACCGAGAGCTCCCTGCCCAGCGCCTCCAAGACCAAGAAGGGCATGTTCCGCACCGTGGGGCAGCTGTACAAGGAGCAGCTGGGCAAGCTGATGACCACTCTGCGCAACACCACGCCCAACTTCGTGCGCTGCATCATCCCCAACCACGAGAAGCGGGTGAGGCGCGAGCGGGGCCTGCAAGGGAGGCTGCGGGCGCGGGAGGGCACGCGCTGTGGAGGCTGGTGGGGGTGGGGGGGTGAGTGAGGGTGTGTGAGAAAAGAGTGTGGGGGTGTATGTATTGAGAGAATGCAGGGGTGTGTGTGAGAGTGTGTGTGAGGGGGTGTGAGGGGTTGTGTGAGGGTGTGTGTGAGAAAAGAGTGTGGGGGTGTATGTATTGAGAGAATGCAGGGGCGTGTGTGAGTGTGTGTGTGAGGGTGTGTGAGGGTGTGTGAGGGGGTGAGTGAGGGTGTGTGAGAGAAAGAGTGTGGGGGTGTATGTATTGAGAGAATGCAGGGGTGTGTGTGAGAGTGTGTGTGAGGGGGTGTGAGGGGGTGTGTGAGGGTGTGTGAGGGGTTGTGTGAGGGTGTGTGTGAGAAAAGAGTGTGTGGGTGTATGTATTGAGAGAATGCAGGGGTGTGTGTGAGTGTGTGTGTGAGGGGGTGTGAGGGTGTGTGAGGGTGTGTGTGAGGGTGTGTGAGGGTGTATGGGGGTGTGAGGGTGTGTGAGGGTGTGTGTGAGGGTGTGTGAGGGTGTGTGTGAGGGTTTGTGAGGGTGTGTGAGGGTGTGTGAGGGGGTGAGAGTGTGTGAGGGTGTGTGTGAGGGTGTGAGGGTGTATGAGGGGCTATGAGGGTGTGTGTGAGGGTGTGTGAGGGTGTGTGAGGGGTTGTGTGAGGGTGTGTGTGAGGGTGTGTGAGGGGGTGTGTGAGGGTGTGTGTGAGGGTGTGTGAGGGTGTGTGAGGGGGTGAGTGAGGGTGTGTGAGAGAAAGAGTGTGGGGGTGTATGTATTGAGAGAATGCAGGGGTGTGTGTGAGTGTGTGTGTGAGGGGGTGTAAGGGTGTGTGAGGGTGTGTGTGAGGGTGTGTGAGGGTGTGTGAGGGGGTGTGTGAGGGTGTGTGTGAGGGTGTGTGGGTTTGTGGGAGGTCAGGCTCGGTGGTGGGCAGGGAGGGGCCGTGGCCTTCTGAATGGGGCGACCTTGGCCGTCCCTCTGGAGGGGTCATCAGAGTAGAGCCATGCCTTGGTCCGATTTTCGTTCCAGAAAGCAGAGAGGGGGGCCGGTGGGAAGGCTGCAGGGAAGAGAGTGTGGAGAGGGCAGGGTGCGGGCACTGGACGGCTGGTGCGGGACAGGAGGACGCCCCGTCCCACACGCTCACCCCCTCACACACGCACAACCTCACATACCCTCTCCTCTCTCCCCCTCTCACACGCACACTCTCCCTGGCCCTGAGCCACCGAGCAGGGGAGAGTGGCCTTGGGGCGCGTGGGTCCCCGCCCGGCCGCCCGCCGAGTCCTGCCCTCTCCCGCAGTCGGGCAAGCTGGACGCCTTCCTGGTCCTGGAGCAGCTGCGGTGCAACGGCGTCCTGGAGGGCATCCGCATCTGCCGCCAGGGCTTCCCCAACCGCATCGTCTTCCAGGAGTTCCGCCAGCGGTGAGCGCGGGTGAGCCCGGGGGGACAGCGCCCACCGCACGGGCAGGGCACCCAGGGCTGACCCCCACCCTGCTCTGTCTCCAGCTACGAGATTCTGGCGGCCAACGCCATCCCCAAGGGCTTCATGGACGGGAAGCAGGCCTGCATCCTCATGGTGAGCTGCGAGCCCCTGCCCTGGCCCCGTTGCTGCGGATGGGACCATCCTGAAACCTGTAGGTCTCACACACACACACACACACACACACACACACACACACACACACACATACTCACACACACGCATCCTCACAGTGAGCCTGAAGTCAGGCCCCCTGCCCCCTGCCTCGGGTGGGACCACTCTTAAACCTTCATGTTACACACACACACACACACACACACACACACACACACTCATACACGCACGCACACACACATATACACACATACATGCACTCACACACATGCACACACAGACACACACACGCGTGCACACACTCACACACATGCACACATACATGAACACACGTGCACGCGCGCACACACACACACACACACACACACACACACACACCCCTGCTCCTTGCACAGCAGGCAGCGGTGACTCTTGTCCTCCCTCCCGCTCCAGATCAAAGCCCTTGAACTCGACCCCAACTTGTACCGCATCGGGCAGAGCAAAATCTTCTTCCGCACGGGGGTCCTGGCCCACCTGGAGGAGGAGCGTGACCTGAAGATCACCGACGTGATCATGGCCTTCCAGGCCATGTGCCGCGGCTACCTGGCCAGGAAGTAAGGGCGGCGGACTTGGGGCGGGTGGGGCTGATGCCCACACGGGGCCGGGAGCCTCCGGCCTTCTTTCCTGCGGTCCCTGTGCCGCCCGGCAGGGGCCTGCCCTGACCAGCAGGGCAGAAGAGGGGCTGGCGGCACAGTCGGGAGGTGGGTTAGCTCCCGGGGCAGAGCGGGAAGGTGCTGGGTGCTAGCTTCTCCTGCCCCTTCTTTGCTGAGCACCCTGGGTACGTTTCTCTGCCCCTCGGAGCCAGCCTCAAGTGTCAGTGGCGGGAGGCGCATTCGGCTCCTGTCTCGGGGTTCGCGCTGCCTGAGAGGCGAGGGCCGCAGGCCTGGTGTCCCCAGGCAGGTCTCTGGCGGACGCTCTGTTCCCTTCCCTCAGGATTCTAAGCCTGGCTCTGGGAAGGCGCGTGCCTTGGCTGGTGGATCCTGGGACCTGGCTGGGGCCTGGGGTTCCTGCATGAAAGTTGCCCCCAAATTGCTTGCCAAGCCGGGCGGGGGGGTGGCGCAGCGGGGAGGGCACGTCATCCAGGTCGGCCTGGGACTGCCTGGGGCCGCTCATTTTTTAATTCCTGGATCTGTATCTATATATCAGTTCCTGGGTTTTACAGCCATCACACGCACCTTGCCTGTCGGTTGGGTGTGAGACCCCCCACACAGAGGGCTGACCCCCGGGAACCAGGGCACCCTTCGATATGGTTACCTGCAGGAGGCAGGGAGGCCTGAGGCCCCGCCCCTGCGGATACCCAAGGATGATCCTAGTAGGAGTTTTATGGGAGGGGTTGCCCCCCGGGCCAGCCGGAACTCTGTGTCCAGGGTGCCTGTACCGTGAGGGCCAGGCCAGGCTCTTGCCTACAGAGCCCGAAGCCCGTTAACCGCGCCCGCTGCCCGTTGGACCGCAGAGGGCCGGGAGAGACGCAGGCGCTCCTGACCCAGGCTCAGACCTAGCTTACAACCGCTTCTCTGTGTCACGCCCTGGCCTCTGCCTGCTGGGGGCCGAGGGTCCCAGAGTCGTGATGCAGCCAGGCCGAGGGAAAGGGGGGCGCTCCCGGGCCCTGTAGCTGGCCAGGCCCAAGCCCCTAATCAGAGTGATGGGGGAGCGGGCGTCCGGCTGGAGGGCACTGGGCTACAGCCAAGGGAAGGACGGTGTCAGACACTGGGCTTTTTGGAAGGGGGCTCAGCCCGCCACATGCGGGGCCCTGAGGATTGGGGTCCCGTGGGCCGGGTTTCCTGGGTGTGGCTCTCCCTGGATCCGTGGGAAGGCTCTGGGCTCCGGGGGTTCTAAGCGTCTGTCTGAGCCGCCTGGGGGTGGACGCTCAGGACTCCTTGGACGAAGGGAGGACGGACAGACAGAGGCAGACGTCAGGGTGCCCTCGGGCCAGCCCCCGCCCCTACAGATCTTCCCACCACGGCCCCCTCCCTCCCTGCCAGGGCCTTCACCAAGCGGCAGCAGCAGCTGACGGCCATGAAGGTGATCCAGAGGAACTGCGCTGCCTACCTCAAGCTGCGCAACTGGCAGTGGTGGCGGCTCTTCACCAAGGTGAGTGCTCCCTCTCCTCTTGGGGGGAGTGCTCCCCTCGGTCGAATGGTGCGCTCCCTCTTTCCGAGGTGAGTGCTCCTTCACTGAGGTGATTGCTCCCAGGTGATTGCTCCTGCACGCCCCTCCCCCCCACACACACACACAAGCTGGACTCTACATGTCCCCAGCCTAGAACTGGGGCGTGGCTGTGGCCACAGGGCTGGAGGCTGTAGGGCAACCCTTTCCCTGGACAAGTCTGTGCCCTGAGGGGGCTTCCCGCCCTCCCTCCCTCCCTCCCTCCTGGGCCATCGAGTTCCAGCTGCGACTTCCACGTGCTCTGGGCCCAGAGCATCTCTGGGACCACCAGGCTCCCTTGCCCAGCTGTCCCCGCACCCCCACGGCCGGTCCCTCCTTCCATGTCTGGTGTGTGGAGTTTTGGTGGGGCCGGGGGAAGAGTGACTCCCAGTCAGTAGTCAGGGGGCCCAGGGGCCCCTCCTGGAGATCGTTGGCTGACCTGATGTGTCGGAACTCAGACCCAGAAGAGCGTTGCCGAGGGCCTCCGGAGCTAGACCCGGCGGTGCTCGACAGGCCACGAGGTGCTGGGGATGGCGCCCGGGGCCTGGGCAAACAGAGGTGTGCCAGCCCTCAGCCCCTCGCCTGGCCTGGACAGGAGCACTGTATTGAGGGGCCCATGCGTTCATTTTCCTCCGGGTCTGGCGGTTTTCCCTGAGCCTCTGACAGCCCTGGGAAGTCTGGTCTGGAGAGCACTGTTTGAAGGAGCCTGTCTGAGACGGGCACTGGAAATCTGGGCGTGCACTGCCCGGCCTGCAGCCTCCTTCCTTCATCTTGACTCCGTTCCCGGGTGGAGTGTTCGCCAGCTGTTTAAAACAGGGACTCCGAGCGCTACAGCCAGTCTTACCTGAATGATACGTCTTAACTGGGAAACTAATGGCCGGACGCTCGCTCCAAGCTCCCCTGGGAATCAGCCCTGAGCAGGACAGGGCGAGGCTGCGAAGCCCAAGAGGGTTGAAAAGGACAAATCAGGCTGCAAGGAGCCGAGCACTGGGGGGTGGGGTGGGGGGCGATCACGGTCTTAGTTGCCAGCGCCGGAAGCCACAGTGGGGTGAGGGGCGGGGGACGCGGCTCAGAGAGAGCCCGGCCATGCCCGGCTGCGGGGAGCAGCCTTGGGAGGGGCCCCCACGCCCCCATCACAGCCGGGGGCGTGCCCAGGAGCCTGTCCCACATGCTTCCAACCAGAGGCTTCGAAGAAGGGCCAGAGCCGTGATGCAGTGGGCAGAGCATCGGCCTTGCACACGGCCGACCCAGGTGCCATCCCGGCATCAACCTATCCCGTCCCCTGAGCATTGCCAGGAGGGATTCCTGAGCACAGAGCCAGGAGTCAGCCCTGAGCAGCACAGGGTTATCAGGAAATGCTAAGGCCCGCACTAGGGACCAGGATGGAGATCCTGCCTACAAGGGGTTATCAGCCTTTTCCCCGTGAGGGAACTGCATCGGTTTCGCGGTAACTGTCTGCGGGACTGATGTGGGGGTGGGTGAGAAGCAAGGAGGCACAGGTCCTTCGTTCACTGTCCCCCTTTTCCAATTTCTCTCATTAGGGCTTCCCAGCCTTGGCACGAGTCTATTTCAGAGGCGCAGTTCTGTGATTTGTGCGGATGTTCAGGAATGTTCAGGAAGGGCTGGAGAGATAGCACAGCGGGGAGGGCATTTGCCTTGCACGCAACCAACCTGGGTTCGATCCCCGGCATCCCACAGGGTCCCCCGAGCACCGCCAGGAGTGATTCCTGAGTGCAGAGCCAGGAGGAACCCCTGGGCATTGCCGGGTGTGACACAGGAACGAAAGGAAGGAAGAAAGGAAGGAGGGAGGGAGGGAAAGAAGGAAGGAAGGGAGGGAGGGAGGAAGGAACAAAGGAAGGAAGCAAAGGAAAGAAGGAAGGAAAGGAAGGAAGGAAGGAAGGAAGGAAGGAAGGAAGGAAGGAAGGAAATAGAACATCCAGGAGCCGCAGTGGAAGCCAGCGGTACCTTTCACCCTGGTACCCTGCTGAAACCGGCTGACACTAGCTCTCACCTCCTTGGGGTGCAGATGGGGCCGGATTCTAAAACCCGAAAAGCACAGATTCATCGTGAGAGCATGTCTGGCCCGCGCGTGACGTGCGTGTCCACACTGTGCTCGCAGGTCAAGCCCTTGCTCCAGGTGACGCGGCAGGAGGAGGAGATGCAGGCCAAGGAGGACGAGCTGCAGAAGATCAAGGAGCGGCAGCAGAAGGCAGAGACGGAGCTCAAGGAGCTGGAGCAGAAGCACACGCAGGTACCCGCCCGGCCGGGACGGCAGAGGGAGGCGTGGCGGGGGAGAGGGGGACGTCCCCTGACCCCCTGCCGCCCACCCCCACCTGCAGCTGTCCGAGGAGAAGAACCAGCTGCAGGAGCAGCTCCAGGCGGAGACGGAGCTGTACGCCGAGGCCGAGGAGATGCGCGTCCGGCTGGCGGCCAAGAAGCAGGAACTGGAGGAGATCCTGCACGAGATGGAGGCCCGCCTGGAGGAGGAGGAAGACAGAGGCCAGCAGCTGCAGGCAGAGAGGAAGAAGATGGCGCAGCAGATGCTGGTAGGCACCGCGGGGGCGCCGCCCCCTCCCTCGAGGCGTGGTCTTTGCCACAAGCCACTACTGGGCAGGGAGAGGCTTGGAGAGGAACAGTCCTCACAGTAGAGCTAGGATTAGAGCCTGTTCTGCCCCATTATTTTATGTGCTAACACTTCTCTCTTCTTAGCGTCCCTAACGGAAGGGGTCATTGTGCAGTATTCACACTCCAGACCCACCATTTTCACAAATCAGCTTCAGTCTTTTGCCAATCAAAGCGACTCTTTTGCAAACTAGTCACTCTTTGCAAATCAAATTCACCCATTTGCAAATCAAATTCACCCATTTGTAAATCAAATTCACCCATTTGTAAATCAAATTCACCCATTTGTGAATCAAATCTTCCTCGAACCCATTTACAAATCAGATTCACCCTCTTGCCAAAACAAATTCACCCTGTGGAGTCAAATTCACTCTTGAAAATTGGATTCTTCTTGAGGGACAAGTGAGTGAAATAATATAATAATGTTTTGGTGTTTTGTTGTTGTTCTTGTTGTTTTTGGTGATTTTTATTCCTGGGCTCGGGCAATCTGGAATTATTAGCACTTGATAGGCGGATTTTTTTGTGGGAAAATTTGATCTTCAGGACTGAATGTTATTGACCAGTTGGCAAAAGGGTGAATTTGGAGTGCAAATGGGTGGACTTGGACAGCAAAACCTGCGCTAGGTAGCTGATGTCTTGGGCCTAAACAGCCCCAAAGGTGGCAGCTTGAGACCACAAACATGTCCCACGCGGCCAGGGCTCTGAGTGTCCAGGCGGGGCAGGTGTGGTGCCGCGTCTCTTAGGAGGCTGTGGGCAGCATGTGGGTGGGAGCCGCAGTCACCTGAAGGCTGCACGTGGCATCGCTCACCATGAGTGGCCGGGGCCATCTGACTGTCCCTGAGGTCCAGCCAAGTGAGGAGACCGAGACAGAGAGCGGGAACGCAGGAGGGCAGCCGGCCTTGGGCCGAAACAGACCCACGCTTCGCATCAAACCCCCTTGAGTTTGCCCGAAGCAGCAAACTCCCAGACGCGCCCCAGACGCGGCCCCCTGTGCCTGCCCCCCACGCTGTGAGAGAGAGAGAGTCCACTCTGAGCCGGTCACCAACGGCTTCTCCCGCCCCACGCAGGACCTGGAGGAGCAGCTGGAGGAGGAAGAAGCCGCGAGGCAGAAGCTGCAGCTGGAGAAGGTCACAGCGGAGGCCAAGATCAAGAAACTGGAGGATGAGATGCTGGTCATGGACGACCAGAACAACAAGCTGTCCAAAGTGAGTGGCCGGGCAGCGGCACGGAGAGGGGCTGGGCCAGGGTTCGGGGCTGGGGTGGAGGTGCTGGGCCGGGGGCCACACATCAGGCATGGGAAGCCACGCAAAGCGAAGACCCCCTTGCGGCCTGATTTGTACTTTTCAGCCCTTTTGTGCTCTGCAGCCACCCTGTGCTGCTCAGAGCTGACTCCTGGCTCTGTGCTCAGGAATCACTCCTGGCAATGCTCATGGGACTGCATAGGTCGACCACCCTCGGTCACGTTACCTGGACACAGAAGGGCCGTGGATCTGACGCTGGGTCCTGGCACAGCCGGGCTGCCACCGAGCCCATTGTAGAAACTCCATTTCCGGGGGGGGGGCTCCAGGTGGCGTGAAGGCAAACCCACGTCCACCTGGCAGCCCCCGGCCCAGCCCACCCGACCCTGGCACCCTTCCCATGCACGACTTCCTGTCAGGCATAAGCAGGGCGGCCTACTGTCCGAGTTTGTCTGGGTTCACGGGGTTCCGGGGGCCCCCACCCACATGCCCTGCCCCTGGAAACGTGACTGTGACCAGGGCATGAGTCGGTCACCCTCAAGGGCTGGGGGCGGGCCCCTCGGGGCTACGGCTCTAGGGAGACGGCAGCTAGGATCTTCCGACTAGTCGCCACCTGCTCCCCCGGGGGATCCGGGCTCCGAAGCAGATGGTCCCCGGTGTGAGAGCAGAACTCAAGCGGGTCGGGGCAGGGGCTTCCAGCCAGGCTGCCTGGAGGAGGTGGCCTTGACGTGGAAACCTCAAAGCGTGCAAAGCGGCTGGACGGAGAGGTTCCACGTCCCAGGCAGATGCAGAGGAGCTGGGGTGGGAAGCGCTGTGTATGATTGGGGAGGGGGAGGAGGGTCCCGTTGGCTGGGACAGGCAGCCCAGCTGGCCAACTTGGGGAGGTTCTTGTTCAAAAACGCCTCCTTTCGGGGAGGGGGGCTGGTCCTGGGGACCACCGGGGCGACGCCTGGAAGTGCCAGTGGAGCCAGGAGGTGCCCTGCTCCCGCCCAAGGGAGTCCCCTGCCTTTGAGAATGTTGGCCGGGGTGGGGGCGACGGATGGACGGACGGACGAAGAGCCACCCACGTTTCCTCCTCCGTCCTCCCCCCACAGGAGCGGAAGCTCCTCGAAGAGCGCATCAGCGACCTGACGACGAACCTGGCGGAGGAGGAGGAGAAAGCCAAGAACCTGACCAAGCTGAAGAACAAGCACGAGTCCATGATCTCGGAGCTGGAAGGTGAAGCCCCGTGGGCGGAGGAGAGCCGGGGTCTGGGGCTTCTCGGAAACGAGATGCAAACTCCCCCTCACTCCCCCATGCAGCCCGTCCACACCCTCCCCACAGGGAGCCGTGGGGGGCCCTGGCAGGGTGAGGGGCCCCTGGGTGGGCGGGCGGGCGGGCGGGACGCCCCCCCTGACAAGCCCGGCCGTGCCCTAGTGCGGCTGAAGAAGGAGGAGAAGGGCCGGCAGGAGCTGGAGAAGCTGAAGCGGAAGCTGGAGGGGGAGGCCAGCGACTTCCACGAGCAGATCCAGGACCTGCAGGCGCAGATCGAGGAGCTCAAGATGCAGCTGGCCAAGAAGGAGGAGGAGCTGCAGGCGGCGCTGGCCAGGTAGCCGGGCCGGCCGCCCTGGGTGTCCCCGCCTGCAGGCCAGGGAGCCAGGCCTCGGGGCCAGCCCGCCACCCCTCGCCCGCTGGGCTCCTGAAGTCTCAGACCCCCGGGGACTGCCCGGACACAGAGGTCAGGTCTCCTGGGCACCCCTGGGTGCTGCTTGTCCCCGCAGAACCACCCCCTCCCCTCAGCCCCTTCTCTCTGCCCCCAGGTCCCACCCTGCCCCGGCTACCCGCAGTGGCGGTTCAGTCTGTCTGTGCCCCCGTGAGCATCTCAGATACTCCTCGGGAGGCTGGACCCACCCCCCGCCCCAAGCCCCTCCTTGCCAATCTCCTCCCAAGTCTGTTTTTCATTTATTTATTTATTTTTGCTTTTCGGTCACGCCCGGCTATGCTCAGGGGTTATTCCTGGCTCTGTGCTAAGGAATCACTCCTGGCGGTGCTTGGGAGACCCTGTGGGATGCTGGGAATCGAACCCGGGTTGGCCATGTGCAGGGCAAACCGCTCCAGCCCCTCGCCTGTTTTTCAAATTAAGGTCTTCTGTTTTGGGTTTTTTTTTTTCTTTTTGGGTCACACCTGGCGATGTACAGGGGTCACTCCTGGCGGTGCTCAGGGGACCATATGGGATGCTGGGAATCGAACCCGGGTCAGCCGTGTGCAAGTTAAACGCCCTAACCACTGTGCTATCTCTCCAGCCTGTTTTGGGGGTTTTGTTGTTTGTTTTTCTTTTGGAGCTGGGCATGGAACTCAGGGCCTCGCACTTGCAAGCGCCCAGCTGCTGAGGGCTTCTCCTTAGCACGGACCCACACCCACCACGGACACGTGGCCCACCAGGCCTGGGGAAGCCCCTTCCCTCGGGGTTCCTCTTTCCTGGCTCTCAGTGGGGTTGTGACAGCAGCCCCACCTGCTGCCCTGGCGGGCCGCGGGCCGATGGGGCCCGGCTGTGCAGCCGATGCTGTCCCCGAGGGGGCTGAGACCGTGTCTGCCTCCCAGCGTGAGGCAGACAGATCTTTCCCTGCTGGCTGGTGCCAAAGGGCAGTGCCAAGGATCACCCCAAACCCTGAATCACACACTGGGCCCGCTCAGAGAAACGCGGCTGCCTTGGGGGCAAGGGAAGGTCGTCCCGACGCTGACGCCTACCCCGTCTGGCCGACCGCAGGCGACTTTGGCCCTCTGGTTGCCCTGCGGCTTGTCCTGCCCGCCTGTGCTTCCTTTCCGTCCAGCGTGCCCAGACCAGCAGCTGGGTCAGCAACGGTGACAGCAGGCACAGGGCGCCCCCATCCCGCAGGCCCTTGCCGCTCGTGGCCTGCGCTGTCCAGCCCCCTCCCGAGCGCCTGGCCAGGCGCCCCGCACCCAGTGGGCGCTTGGCCACTTGATAGCAGAAAGGACAAGAGCGCTTGTGAAGGAACTTCCTGCTAGTTTTTTGCTCTTTTGGGGGGGGGCGGTCACACCTGGCAATGCACAGGGGCTCCTCCTGGCTCTGCACTCAGGAGTTACTCCTGGTGGTGCTCGGCGGGGGGACCCTATGGGATGCTGGGAATCGAACCCGGGTCGGCCGCGTGCAAGGCAAACGCCCTCCCTGCTGTGCTATTGCTCCAGCCCCTGGAATTTCCTGCTATTTCACAGCAAAATCATGGACGCTTCTTAGCAGCTCCACTCTGCTTCGGGGAAAAAATGATACTGGCACAATTAAAAAAGAAAAAGAGACACAAATGGTCACACACACGTGCACGCGCGCGAGCACACACCTTTTTCTTTTCTTTTTTTTTTTTTTTTTGCAAAAAAGATTTGGTATAAAATCTGCGATAGAATGAAATTCAGTGTCTGATGCTCAGAAAGCATCTCTCAAGCCCCCGCTGAGAACTGGCCGTCCTGATGGTCTGGTGCTTTCCATTCACGCACACAGATACACACACTGACACACACGTGCAGAGCTGGACACATCCACGCACAGGCACACAGGCGCCCACATACCTGTGGACAATAGGCATGCATGACACATCGGTGGAGGTACACGCAACACGTGTGCACAACTCCCCTCGTGGGGTAGGTGCCAGGGGTCGGGCAGAGCAGGGAGGGGCTCGCCGTGTCTCAGGCGGGAGGAGGGACGAGGGGTCCCGGAAGACCACTTCTGTCCATGAGAGAACGGACACCCCTTCTCCCCCGGGCCCTGATGCCGCCTGTCCCCGGCAGGCTGGATGACGAAATCGCGCAGAAGAACAACGCCCTCAAGAAGATCCGGGAGCTGGAGGGGCACATCTCGGACCTCCAGGAGGACCTGGACTCGGAGCGGGCGGCCAGGAACAAGGCCGAGAAGCAGAAGCGGGACCTGGGCGAGGAGCTGGAGGCGCTGAAGACGGAGCTGGAGGACACGCTGGACAGCACGGCCACCCAGCAGGAGCTGAGGTGAGGCGGCCTGCCCCCGCCAGCACGATTCTACGTTTTGTCCTCACGATGGCTGGCGCCCACACACTTGAGGGGTGCCGTCACCGGGGAACGCGCCCTTTGTCGTCCTGCCCGGCACCCAAACTCTGTCCGTGGCTGGGCTTGCACGAGGGCATTTGGGCAGGAGCCATCCAACTCTCCTCACGCCGCCCAGGCCGGTGCTCAACATCCCCCTCCCGCCCCAACAGGATTCCTCGACCCCTTTTCCGGTCACAAGCGTAGGACGCGCTTAAATATGTCTTGATGAGAGCAAAGCAGATGCCTGAAACTCAGGCCCCCCACCGTTAATATCTGGGGGGGTCCCTTCCTGTGTTTTTTGGGGGGTGGTCAGTCCCCAGGGTTCTCAAGGGCACGTTCCAGGGGTGGGGTTTTGAATTCAGGCACCACGATTCACGGCACTGTCAAGAGGAATGGCCCAGAAATACCAAGTTACAGTATCAGTATCCAGAAACTTCGAGTTCACCTTTGTTTTTTCTGGACACACCCAGTGATGCTGGGGTTGGGGGAACCACTTGGTGTTGGAGGGGGTGGTTGGAATTCAGGGTTTGGAACGTGCCTCGTCCCCCAGCCCGAGACGTACTTAAGAAAACATTCATGCGCTTGATCCTGCCTGTCTGACGCCCACCCCTTGCTCTCGGGCCCAGGGCCAAGAGGGAGCAGGAGGTGACGGTGCTGAAGAAAGCGCTGGACGAGGAGACGCGGTCGCACGAGGCGCAGGTGCAGGAGATGCGGCAGAAACACACGCAGGCGGTGGAGGAGCTCACGGAGCAGCTGGAGCAGTTCAAGCGGGTGAGCGGCGGGCAGGGACCCCTGGGTGGGACCTACAGGGCAGGGAGGCTGGGAGGGAACCCTAGGGCTGGGGCCTGCGGGGGCGGGCGGTGACCACAGGGATGGGGCCTGCGGGGGGGGGGGGGGGGGGAGTGACCCCCGGGGTGGAACTGGGACACCCCCTGAGGCTGGGTCCCAGCCAGAGGTTGGGACCCCCGAAGGCTGTGCCCGAGGCCGCTAGTGGCAGCCCAGGAGGAAGAACCCGCCCCAGAGCCTCCAGCTGCTCTTGTCAGGCAAAGGGATGGAGTTGAGGTCTGATCCCTAGGGTACCATTTGCTGGTTCTTTTTTTTTCTTTTTGGGTCACACCCGGCGATGCTCAGGGGTTCCTCCTGGCTCATGCACTCAGGAATGACTCCTGGCGGTGCTTGGGGGACCCTATGGGATGCCGGGAATCGAACCTGAGACGGCCGCGTGCAAGGCAAATGCCCTCCCCGCTGGACTATCGCTCCAGCCTGCATTTGCCGGTTCTGAGCGTCTCACTCACTGACTCAGGACAGATGTGTCCACTTCAGTGACCCCCACAGCCCTGTCCTTTTTATCGACCTCCACGGTCCTGACTGACATTGGCTCTCTATTTAATTTTGGTTTTGGGTCACCCCGGTGATGCTCAGGGGATCCTCCTGGCTCTGCGCTCAGGAATCACTCCTGGTGGTGCTCAGGGGACCCTATGGGATGCCGGGATCGAACCCGGGTCAGACACAGGCAAGGCAGACGCCCTCCCTGCTGCACCCTGGTTCTCTAAAAAGAGCTGCGACTCACCCAGAGAGATGGGACAGCAGGGTGAAGTCTCTGCCAGACACGCCCCAGGCTTGACACTCCACAGGGTCCTCCTGAGCACCAGCAGGAGTGACCTGAGTGCAGAGTGAGGGTAAGCACTGAGCACTGCCGGGCGTGGCCCCAAACTCTCCCATCGCCCCCCCCAAAAAATCAAATAAAAAGAAATGCTCATGGAGACAGTCCCAGAGGTAAGGCCCGATTCATCCCTGGGCAGCGCCCGGTTCCCCAAGCACCACTGAGCACCTCCTGAGTACAGTGCAGGGGGTAGCCCCACACTCAGCCCCCAAAACTCAAAAGAAAGAGGAACTGGTGGGCTGGAGAGCTAGTACCAGTAGGGAGGGTGCGTGCCTTGCACACAGCCGGCCGGGAGGAAGCCCTGAGCCCCAGCGGATGTGGCCCCACAGACACAGAGATGCTGGCGGTGGCCGAGGGGAGGCCACGGGCTGAGCCCAGGTGTGCCCACGGAAGGCCCAGGTTCATCCTGGCCCCGTGTGCCACCCAGAGCCCCATCAGAGCCACCCTCGGCCCCCGCTGGGGGTGGCCCGAATCCAGGGAAACAAAGAGAGAAGCCGGGCAGATCTGGGAGATTCGTTCGATGTTGGCGACTCCGTTTCTTGGGTTTCCCATAGGCCCAGGGGGACACGCCGGTAGCCCGAGGGGGGTCACCTGTCACCTCCTGGGCACCAAGGCTGAGAGCGTCCCTGTCCTGCGCGCCCGTGGGGTGTTGGAGGGGCCACAGGGGAGAGCGGCCCCCAGGCGTCCGCCCTGGCGGGGAGAGGGGACGCCTCCACCACAGCAGCCTGACGCCGCCTCCCGACCCCCCGCCCCGCTCTGCCAGGCCAAGGCGAACCTGGACAAGAACAAACAGACGCTGGAGAAGGAGAAGGCGGACCTGGCGAGCGAGCTGCGGTCGCTGGGCCAGGCCAAGCAGGAGGTGGAGCACAAGAGGAAGAAGCTGGAGACGCAGCTGCAGGAGCTGCAGTCCAAGTGCAGCGATGGGGAGCGGGTCCGGGCCGAGCTGGACGACAGGGTGCACAGGCTGCAGGTGAGGCTCGTGCCAAGGCCCTGGGGTCCGCGGGCTGCAAATGAGGCTCGTGCCAAGGCCCTGGGGTCCGTGGGCTGCAAATGAGGCTCGTGCCAAGGCCCTGGGGTCTGCGGCTACAGATGAGGCTCGTGCCAAGGCCCTGGGGTCTGCGGCTACAGATGAGGCTCGTGCCAAGGCCCTGGGGTCCGTGGGCTGCAAATGAGGCTCGTGCCAAGGCCCTGGGGTCCGCAGGCTGCAGGTGAGGCTTGTGCCAGGGCCCTGGGTTGCATAGGTTGCAGGTGAGGCTCGTGCCAAGGGCCTGAGTTTCATAGATTGCAGGTGAGGCTTGTGCCAAGGCCCTGGGGTCCAGGGCGCTGCGGTGGGGCTGCGGCTGGGACTCTGCCGTGCACACACAGTTCCGTCCTGTGGATGCCAGTGCGTCGCAGCTCTCAGGGCTGAGCCCCGTGTCCATGCTGGTCTAACTGTCCCTGAGATGTGGTCATGGCCAGGACACGCTGAACGTGTCTGAGCCGGCGGCGGGGGTGGTGGTGGTGACCCTGCTGGCCGGACTCGGGCTGTCCAGGAGCAGAGCAGCCCCCGCCTCCTCACGGGTCTCTGCTTGTGAAGGGGACGAGGCCGCTGGCGGCGGGCAGGTCACTTTAGGCGGGAAGAGTGGGTGGCGGCAGCCCTGGTCGTGTCCACTTTCCCACCATCGCTGTCCCTCTTTGGTTCCGTCCATCGGGGCAGGTGAAAGGGCAGGCGAGGGCCAAGCCCAGGCGCCCTGGACGGTGCCTGTCTGGCTGGAGGGGGCGGGTGAGTCCCAGGCCCCTGGCTCTGGGCTCTCTGTGGCTCCGTCTCCGTCCACTGTGGCGGTGACCACCACAGCCCCTTCCAGAGGGTCCAGAGCCCAGCGATGGCGCCGCCACGAGGGAGGCCAGGAGGGTCTCTGAAGCAGGGGCCACAGGCTGCCGGCTGGACGCTTCCCTGGGGGCCCGAGAGCGCGGCCCCTCGGGCTCCACGCCTTGTGGTGTCTCTTGGGCCGGGGACGCCCCCTCGTGGGGAAAAGGCTCCGGCGCCTCCTCCTCCGTGGGGAGAAGTGCGTTGAGGGCCCCACTCACCAGGGCCGTCCCCCCTGCCCCCCAGGGCGAGGTGGAGAGCGTCACGGGCATGCTGAGTGAGGCCGAGGGCAAGGCCATCAAGCTGGCCAAGGACGTGTCATCGCTCAGCTCCCAGCTCCAGGACACGCAGGTGGGTGTCCGGGCGGGCGCGGGTGACCCGGGTGGGCGGCCGCCTTCCCTGGGGCTGACCCTCACCCCCCCCGCCCCGGAACCTGCCCGTCCCTCGTCCAGGAGCTGCTTCAGGAGGAGACGCGGCAGAAGCTGAACGTGTCCACCAAGCTGCGGCAGCTGGAGGACGAGCGGAACAGCCTGCAGGAGCAGCTGGACGAGGAGACGGAGGCCAAGCAGAACCTGGAGCGCCACGTGTCCAGCCTCAACATGCAGGTGCCGGCGGGTGGGGGGCGGCCCCTCCCCCCCACCCCCGGGCCCGGCCACCGCGTCTCTCCCCCACCCTCCAAGCTGCCCACCCCGGGCGGTGCGTGTCGGGCCGGTCTCGGTCTCTGTGCGGTGCGGGACCCCGGCGTGTTGCCGCAGCGCTCACCGCAGCCCGGGCACCGCCCTTTCAGCTCTCCGACTCCAAGAAGAAACTGCAGGACTTCGCCCTCACCGTGGAGTCCCTGGAGGAGGGCAAGAAGCGCTTCCAGAAGGAGATCGAGGGCCTCACGCAGCAGTACGAGGAGAAGGCGGCCGCTTACGACAAACTGGAAAAGACCAAGAACAGGCTTCAGCAGGAGCTGGACGACCTGCTCGTGGACTTGGACAACCAGCGCCAACTGGTGTCCAACCTGGAGAAGAAGCAGAAGAAGTTCGATCAGGTGCAGGGGAGCGGGCAGTCGGGGGAGACACTCGGGGCCTGGGTGGGAGCCTGGCCGCAAGCCGCCCCCATTCTCCGCCCTGAGAGGAGATTCAACGTGGGCGGGTTCTGGGCTGTCAAACCGTCCCCTTAAAGTCTCCCTCAAGGGCTGGAGCGATAGCACAGCGGGGAGGGCATTTGCCTTGCACGCGGCCGACCTGGGTTCGATTCCCAGCATCCCATGGGGTCCCCCGAGCATCGCCAGGAGTAATTCCCAGGAGTAATTCCTGAGTGCAGAGCCAGGAGTAACCCCTGTGCATCACCGGGTGTGACCCAAAAAGAAAAAAGAAAGAAAGAAAGAAAGAAAGAAAGAAAGAAAGAAAGAAAGATTAAGAAATAGAAAGCTGGGGCTGGAGAGATAGTACAGCAGGTAGAGCGTCTGCCTTGCACGCGGCCGACCCGGGTTCGATTCCCAGCATCCCATATGGTCCCCTGAGCACCGCCAGGAGTAACTCCTGAGTGCAGAGTCAGGAGTAATCCCTGTGCATCACCGGGTGTGACCCAAAAAGCGAAAAAAGAAAGAAAGAAAGATAGATTAAGAAATAGAAAGATGGGGCTGGAGAGATAGTACAGCAGGTAGGGCGTTTGCCTTGCTTGTGGCTGACCCGGGTTCGATTCCCAACATCCCATATGGTCCCCTGAGCACCGCCAGGAGTAACTCCTGAGTGCAGAGCCAGGAGGAACCCCTGTGCATCGCCGGGTGGGACCCAAAAAGAAAAAAAAGAAAAAAAACCCATCAAATCATCAAATCAACCCTTTCGGGTAAGTTAGCACAGTAAGGATGATGCTGGCCTTGTCTGTGACCAGCCCCGGTTCGATCCCCAGCACCTCACAGACCTGGCTGGAGGGACCCCTGCCAGGGCAGGGCCAAGGAGAAGGAGGAAGCCCTGAGCACCGCCAGGCGGGGCCCTAAACAAACCAGTTTAAAAAATCCTACTCTTCCCCTTCCTATTTCTCAGTCTTGAAAGCATTTGGTGGGTGTCTGTGAGCCTGGTGCCCCCCACCCCCTTATGAATATCCGGCCACATGGTATTGAAGAATCCTGTCAGCTCTTTGTGGTGGCGGGGGGGGGGGGGGTTGCAAAAAAAATACATAAAGCAGGTGCAGGCCGACCGCTCACTCCTGCTTCCCGTTGGCAGCTGCTGGCCGAGGAGAAGAACATCTCTTCCAAATACGCTGATGAGAGGGACCGGGCCGAGGCGGAGGCCCGGGAGAAGGAGACCAAGGCGCTGTCCCTGGCGCGGGCCCTCGAGGAAACCCTGGAGGCCAAGGAGGAGCTGGAGCGAGCCAACAAGATGCTGCGGGCCGAGATGGAGGACCTGGTCAGCTCCAAGGACGATGTGGGCAAGAACGTAAGTCGCGGGCTGGAGCGACAGCACAGCGGGGAGGGTGTTTGTCTGGCAGGCAGCCAACCCGGGTTCGATTCCCAGCGTCCCATAGGGTCCCCCGAGCACAGCCAGGAATAATTCCTGAGTGCATGAGCCAGGAGGAACCCCTGTGCATCGCCGGGTGTGACCCAAAAAGCAAATAAAATTAAAATAGATATGTAATTAAAACAATAATAAAAGGATTGTAAGTGGTCCTGGGCTGGCGCTGCCCGACCCTCCCTGTCCTGGGCAGGAGACGGGCGGGGGTCTGAGCTGCCCCCCACCCCGCCTCGTGGCCCCTGCCCCTCTCCCCGCCAGGTCCACGAGCTGGAGAAGTCCAAGCGGGCACTGGAGGCCCAGATGGAGGAGATGAAGACGCAGCTGGAGGAGCTGGAGGACGAGCTGCAGGCCACGGAGGACGCCAAGCTGCGCCTGGAGGTCAACATGCAGGCGCTCAAGGGCCAGTTTGAGCGCGACCTGCAGGCGCGGGAGGAGCAGAACGAGGAGAAGCGGCGGCAGATGCAGCGGCAGGTGAGCTGGGCGCGGGGGTCCGGACGCGGTGGGGGGCCAGGGCCCGCGGGGTGCGGGTGGGGCTGCCTGGCGGCTCGCCTCCCACCCCGCGGGGGTCTGCGTCCCCACCCCACCTCTCGCCTGCCCCTCAGCTCCACGAGTACGAGACGGAACTGGAGGACGAGCGGAAGCAGCGGGCACTGGCGGCGGCGGCCAAGAAGAAGCTGGAAGGGGACCTGAAGGACCTGGAGCTGCAGGCGGACTCGGCCGTCAAGGGCCGCGAGGAGGCCATCAAGCAGCTTCGGAAGCTGCAGGTGGGTGCGGGGCCTCCGGGGGCCCCACGGCGAGGACAGCAAAACCCAGCGCCAAGGAACTGCAGGGGGCCGGAGCCGGCAGTGTCCTGCTCGGCCGGAAGCCCCCCGGGCTTGACCCCTGCCCGCACACACTACAGGTGTGGCCCCAGAACCAAACTGCAGGGGTGGGGGCAGTGCGGGGTGAGGGCTCGGGGGTTCGCCCAGCAGACACACGCCCACACGCTGATCAGACCCAGTTTCCACCCAGGGATGGAGCAGCCCCTCCGCTGATTGTGCACGGGGATCCAGAAGTCTGTGTGTGTGTGTGCGTGCGTGTGTGTGTGTCGGGGTAATGGGGCCCAGTGTGTGTGTGCGTGTATGTGTGTGCGTGTGTGGGGGTAATGGGGCCCAGTGTGTGTGTGCGCGTGCACATATGCACATATGAGGGAACGGGGGCCATGTGTATATATGCGTATATATATATTGTGTGTGTATGTATATGTGTGTGTGTGTGTGTGTGTGTGTGTTGGGAGGATGGGGGCCCAGTATGTGTGTATGTGTGTGCATGTTGGGGTCTGGGGCCGTGTGAGTCTGTGTGTGCATGTGTCGGGGGAATGGGTCGGGGTGTGCGTGTGTGTACGTATCAGGGGAACGGGACCCAGCGTGTGTATGTGCACATGTGTTGGGGATGGAGCCCCGTGTAGGCACGTGCACTTGTGAGGCAGGGCCGTGTGTGCGCGTGTGTTCGTGTCGGGGGGTGAGGCCGTCTAAACCGCCCCCTGGGGCCCCGCAGGCCCAGATGAAGGACTTCCAGAGGGAGCTGGAGGATGCCCGTGCGTCCCGCGAGGAGGTCTTTGCCACGGCCAAGGAGAACGAGAAGAAAGCCAAGAGCCTGGAGGCCGAGCTCATGCAGCTGCAGGAGGTGCGGCTGCGTCCCGCTGCGGGGGGGAGGGGTGCCCGCCAGCCCACCCCCCAGCGGCCCCGGGTGCCAGGGAGGGAGACGCGCGGCCTGCTCTGGCGGCCGGCCCCGCGGCGCGTGTCCCCGAGCTCGGAGACGCACCAGGACCTGCCCGGGTCCCAGCGGGTGCCCTGTCCTCCCCTCCCCGCAGGACCTGGCGGCGGCTGAGCGGGCTCGCAAGCAGGCGGACCTGGAGAAGGACGAGCTGGCCGAGGAGCTGGCCAGCAGCGTGTCCGGGAGGTGCGAGCAAGCCTGAGCCCCCCAAGCCCGGGCGGGCAGGGTCTGGGGCAGGGTCTCACCCGCCCACGGGGGCCGGGCAGGGGTCGAGAGTTTCTCTCAGGCCCTGGGCCTCAGGAGAAGGAGCCGGTCCTCCTCCCCATGCCCTCCTCCGGGGAGGATGGGGGTGCCCCGAGCCCGCCTGCATCTGCCCTTCCTCCCGGCCCCCCGCCAGGAACACGCTGCAGGACGACAAGCGGCGGCTGGAGGCCCGGATCGCGCAGCTGGAGGAGGAGCTGGAGGAGGAGCAGAGCAACACGGAGGCCCTGAGCGAGCGGGGCGCGCAAGGCCTCCCAGCAGGTGCGGCGAGGGGGGCGGCGGAGGGCAGCTCGGGCGACGCCACTGAGCGCCAGCTGTCGGGGGTGGGGGGCCCGGGGTCCTCGGAGGAGCCCCAGGAAGGAGCGGGGAGGGGGGTTCAGGGCTGCAGGAGCGATGGGGGGCGACCGGAGCCGCAGCTCCCCCGCCCAGCCCCTGCCTGCCCCACCCCTCCCGCAGGCCGAGCAACTCAGCGGCGAGCTGGCCACGGAGCGCAGCGCGGCGCAGAAGAACGAGAGCGCCCGGCAGCAGCTGGAGCGGCAGAACAAGGAGCTCCGGGGCAAGCTGCAGGAGATGGAGGGCGCCGTCAGGTCCAAGTTCAAGACCACCATCGCCTCGCTGGAGGCCAAGGTGGCGCAGCTGGAGGAGCAGCTGGACCAGGAGGCCAGGTGCGGACGGGGGTGGGGGGCCCCCGGACAGCCAGCTGGGGAGCCAGGGCCGGGGCACCCAGATACAGCAGGGTTGGGGGACCCCCTCCCACGCCCCGGCAAGGACCTGGGAGAAACCGTCTCTAACCCGGGTGAGCACGGACAAGGCGGCCTCTTGGCTGCGCTGCGGGGACACGGCTGGTCCTCAGCCGCCCCAGGACAGCTGTGGAGGCGCGTGTGCGGAAGTGCCTTCATCACCTTCATCACAGGCAGACGGGGTGGGGATGGTCTCCAATCGGGGCCCAGGGGCCAGAGCGATAGCACAGCGGGAGGGCGTCTGCCTGGCACGCAGCCGACCCGGGTTTGGTCCCAGCATCCCCTAGGGTCCCCTGAGGAGCGCCCACAAGTCACTCCTGAGTGCATGAGCCAGGAGGAGCCCCTGAGCATCGCTGGGTGTGATCCAGAATGCAAAAAAATAATTAAAAAATAATAAAGAAATCAGGGCCCTAGGGTCACCCCATCCTTTACAATCCCACCATGTCTGATTTCACGGTTCCCGGGACCCTCACCCCACCCGCCCGGGGGCCTGTGTGTGGCCCGTGAGCTGCTGACCCCGTGGCCACTCCCTGCCCCGCCGCTGCTGACCTGACCTGCCTCGTCCACGGCCCGTTGGGGGACTCTGGGATGAGAGCCTGTGGGTGCCAGGGGTCAGCGGGGCGGGGGAAGGGAGGCTCAGTGTTCCCCTCCCGGGGCCAGGCGCCCTTGCCCTGACCCTCGGACGCACGGGAATCAGCCCTGCTCCTCCCCCCACCAGAGAGAAGCAGGCCGTGGCCAAGGCGCTGAAGCAGAAGGACAAGAAGCTGAAGGAGGTGATGCTGCAGGTGGAGGACGAGCGCAAGGCGGCTGAGCAGTACAAGGAGCAGGTGCGGCCCCGCGGCGCCCACCTCCCTCACCCCCCCGCCGCCCCCCGCCGTCAGCCCCTCACCCCACCGTCACCCGCCGTCCGCCCATCAGCCTCACCGTCACCTCCACCATCACCGCCAACACCCCCACTATCAGCCCATTGGCCCCTCCATCCGCCCCACCAACACCCACCATCACCCCACCAACACCCACCATCACCCCACCAACACCCACCATCACCCCACCAACACCCACCAACAGCCCCACCAACACCCACCATCACCCCACCAACACCCACCAACAGCCCCACCAACACCCACCATCACCCCACCAACACCCACCATCACCCCACCAACACCCACCATCACCCCACCAACACCCACCAACAGCCCCACCATCACCCCACCAACACCCACTATCACCCCACCAACACCCACCATCACCCCACCAACACCCACCAACAGCCCCACCAACACCCACCATCAGCCCCACCAACACCCCATCAGCCCCATCGCCCCAGTCACCTCCACCATCACCCACTAACACCCCCACCATCAGCCCATCGGCCCCTGCATCCGCCCCACCGACACCACCGTCACCCCCACCACCACCCCGTCAGCCCCTCGCCCCAGTCACCTCCACCATCGCCCGCCACCACCATCACCCTCATCACCCCCATCTCCCCCCGCCCCTCGTTGGCCCCCCCCTCCGCCGTCCCCTCAGGCCGAGAAAGGGAACGTGCGGGTGAAGCAGCTGAAGCGGCAGCTGGAGGAGGCGGAGGAGGAGTCTCAGCGCATCAACGCCAACCGCCGGAAGCTGCAGCGCGAGCTGGACGAGGCCACCGAGAGCAACGAGGCCATGGGCCGCGAGGTGACCGCGCTCAAGAGCAAGCTCAGGTGGGCCGCGCGGCCGGGTCCCGACCCCCCCGGCCCTGCTCCTGCCAGGCCCCGGCCCCCCAACTGCTCTTCCCGGGCGTCTCGGGGGGGCGAGGCCAGCACCCACAGCTGCCCGCCAGGGCCCCGCGCAGCCGCTTCTCTCCCAGCCCCGACTCCGGGCCGGGGCCCCCAGCTCCCCAGGCCTCACTCGGCCGCCCGCACCCTCCGGGTCTGAGCGCCGGGTTGCCCCGGGGGCGGCCAGCCCTGTCTCCTGACGCGTCCTCCTCCCCTGCCGACGCCCACTGCCCTCTGCTGGACCCTCGGGGCCCCCACCGCCATGGAAGCCGCCAGCCAGGCTGGAGGGGGCGTGGGGGTGACTGTGACCCCGCAGAGCCCCACTGCATGGCATGCCGACCTGCGCCAGCGAGTGGGGGGGAGGGGGCTCACCCCGGAATTCCCACCCAGTCTCCCAGCCCAGCCCAAGGTCTCGCGTCCTGCTCACCCCAACCCGGAACCCTGACCGGCCCGAGAGCACACAGCTGACCCAGGCTCAATCCCGGCGCCCCGCAGGGTCCCCCACACATCACCAGGAGTGATCCCTGAGCACCTCCGAGTGTGATCCACCCCTGAACAAAACCAAAACAAAACCCCAACCTGACCCCTACGGCGGGGAGGACCAGCTCCCCTTTCCCTTCCTGTGTGTGCTTACATGCACGTGTCATGGGCACAGTGGCCTCGGCCTGGGCTGGGCCCTCCCTCCGACCGGCCCTGGCAGCCTCTGCCGTTTGCTCCAGAAACTCCGCTGGCCACTGCCCGCCTCTCTCCCGCCTCCCCCTGCAGTCCTCCCGCTCCTCCTCCTCCACCTCCTCCTCGCCCCCGCCCGGACAACCTGGGCGCCCCCTCCCCGGCCCCAGAGCCGCGGCAGGAGACCTCCACCTGGGTTCTCACACATCCCGCCCCTTCCTGGGACTCGCGACCCGCCATACGGGGCCCCCAGCCCCACGTCCTTCCCCCAGCCCCTTCCTGCCAGCGCCCCCCAGCTCGGCGAGCGGAAGGTGCTTCCTGCACTCGGGGCCCCCGACACGGGGTGCGTCCCCCGCTCAGTGCCAGCCCCCAAGCACCCCAAGCACGGCCACTGTCCAAGTACCCCAAGGCACTCCTGTGGCCAGAGGGTCCCACTGTCCCTCTGCGTTAGGGCTCGGCTCCCCCAGGGTTCCTGCTCACCCCAGTGCCAGAGCGCAGGTCTCGCTCACATGGTCAGTACCACGAGGCCCACGGCCCTCCGGCCGCCGCCGCCTGCTTTCTCCTGCCCACTCGGCCCGGCACGTCCGGCCTCACCCTCACCGCTCGGACTTGAGCCGCCTTCTCTCCTGCACACACGCACACCAGCCGTGAGCCCCGAGGCCTGCCTTGTCATTCACCTCTGATGTCTGGGATGGAGCAGGCGGGCAGGGGCGCCTCTGCCCTTCAGGCTGGGGGCAGTGTCCCCCACCCTGTCTTCTCACCCCACGCCCGGGCTCTGGCCTCTTCCTGCCTGTCCTGGTGCAAACCCGCCGTTCTCGGCCATCAACGGGGAGCCCTGCCCAGGCCCACCTGCAAACAGGGGCTCCCCGTCTCCCGGCAAGCCCCACCCCGGCCAGACGGAGGGGGAAGGAGGTAGCTGGAGTTTGGTGGCACCTGGGAAGTGGCAGGAAAGCACCAAGGGGCACCCAGAGACTCCCAGGGGGGTGAGGGCCGGGGAGGGGTCCCGCCAGCCGGGCGGGTCACCTCAGCTCCTATCTGCGCTCAGAGGGGAGAACCTGTCCGGGGTCCTGGGCCTGGCTGGGGATGGGGCAGGTCCTGGGCAGGAGCTGGTCTTACAGCAGAGCCCCTGGGACATGGTCTGCCCCCTCCTCAGAGGCTGGGTGGGTGGTGGGGAGACCAGCACCCCCCTTCTGGCCGTCTGCACCCCCTCCGCGACTGAGAATGAGGGTTTTGCAGCACAGTGTCCCGGAGGTTCTGCTTCCTGGGACTGACGCGAACAGCCTGCCCTCCGTGCCGAGGTGCTGTGTGCGTGGTGCGTGTGGGTGTGTATGTGTGTGTGCATGTGTGCATGTGTGCCTGTGTATTGTGGCTGTGGATGTGTGCTTACATGTATGTGCCTGTTGTGTGTGTGCGTGTGTTTTGCGTGTATGTGTGCATACACGGGTAGTCCATGCGCATGGATGTGTGTGAGCGTGTGCGTGTGCATGCATGGGTGTGTGTGTGTATACATGTATGTACATGTACGTATACTGCATGTGTATGCGTTTGCATGTGTGTGTGCACAGGATCTGGGCTTCGGCCCTTTCTGCCCTTTCTAAATCTGCACAACCCAAAGCCAGGCCCTGGGCTGTGTGTGGGTCTTGGCGGCTGCTCCTGCCTCTCACGGTCCAGAGCACTGTGGAACGAGCGTGACAGAGACCCCAGCCCCAGACCCACAAGAACCCATCACTGGCCGCACAGGCAGGAAGGAAGCGGCCAGGCCAGGCATGGAGCCACTGGGGGTCTCTCCCGAGGGTCCTGCTGACCCAGGAGAGGGTCGAGGGCAGGACAGGAGGGCTGTCCCCCCACCCCCAAGCCCTCTCTGGCACGGAAGTCGGCTCTCTCGTTGCAAAGACGGGTGCCAGCTCTCTGCGGGCGCCTGGCCCCGTTCCTGGCACCTCACTGTGGGCCCATCCCCCTGAACCTCTCACCTTCACTGAGGAGGGCGCCGCGGCGTCGTGGTGACGGCCGGGGGCTTCTCTCTCTGTTTCAGGGGCCCCCTCCCCCAGGAAGCGTCGGAGTGACCACAGGTACCCGCGTGTTGCTTGGGCTCCGTGTGTGTGTGCTGGCGCTCGCTCTCCTCTCCTCCCGGGCCCAGGACCGATCCCCGGGGTCCCTTCCACACCTGAGGGCGTGGAGCGCTCAGCCCGCAGGAGCCGGGGCCACGCCAGGCCCACGCCAGGCCCACGCCAGGCCCACTCTCCTCCTTCCCCGCTTTGCCTCTGAACCTCCCGGAAGTTTCCCAGGCTGCACCCGGGCGAGCGGCTGGAGCGTTCTCACCTGCGTGTGTGGGCAGCGCTGTGGCCGGCTGGAGCACTGGCCGGCTGGAGCACCTCGGGACGGGGTGTTGGGGGGCTTCGGAGTGAGCGGCCGGCACAGCGCAGCCTAGCTGGCTGCCCCCAGGGCCTCACCCCCTATGCTCTCACCAGGAGCTAAAGCGGGCGCTGGGTGCGGGGCGGCCAGCCAGGGCTCAGGGCACTGCCCGCACCCCGGTGGGTGGCTCACGGGCACGCCCGGCTCTGAGGACGCGGGCGGAGGCCTCCTGCCCCCCGGCACGGGGACCACGCGCTTCTCCTGGGCGAAGGAGGCGGCCTCGCTCCTCCTCCCCGTCCTCCCCTTCCTCCTCGTCCTCCGGAAACCAGCCCAGGCTGGAATCCAAGGTCTCTTCTGGAGAACGTCGGCTTTGCTGGTGCTGCTCAAATCCGTGGCGCTGGGCCAGGCCTCAGCAGGCATCTGGAGCCTCTGGACAAACCCAGGGTGGCGGGGACCCTCCTAACAGCATCTGGGGGCGAGCCAGGCACAGGGGCTCGCTGGAGGGTCGTGGAACATCCGAGACACAAACAGTGTCTCGGGACCTGAATCCCCGACTCTCCCCCAACTCTCGGGACCTGCACCCAAGCCCATCTAGTAAGCAGATACGCTCTTGCAGCCGGGAGACGGCCCCGAGGGCGGGGTCCCTGCACTGTCCACTTGGGTCCCCCAGCGTCCATCCTCCGGCCCCCCTGGGGCTGCTGCGGGCACCCTGCCAGGTGTGACCCCTCCAAACAATACCCAAAAGAACCGAACAATGCAGTGAGGGCTTCCAGCTCGGGTTAGGCCCCGTAGCCCTGCCCCCCGAGACCTCACGGGGACCAGAGGGGCGGAAGGACGCTGGAGGGCCAGGGCGAGCCACACAGCTGCCCCCGCCCCCAGCCCCCCACAGGCACCCGTCCTGCCCCTGGGCTGTGTGGAATACAGCCCCTTGGGAAACGGGGTGACGAAGGAGACGTCAGGTCCCTGGCAGAGAGGGTCACGGGAAGGGCGCTGGGGGCCTAGAAACTCCTATCGGATGCCCGCGAAGTAAGCTTGGGCTCCTCCACTGGGGAGGTCACCAACTTGAAGTATTTCCTCCTGACTGCTGCCCCGGGTTGCGGCAGAGCCCACCTGCCTGGAACTCACTCCCCTGTGAGGTGACCGGGCGTCCGTCCTGCGGCCTCCCTGGAGGGCGAGTGGACCGGGTCCCTCACTTCCTTCCCTCCCGCTTGCCAGGGGTCGGGGTCCTGCGTGCCTGTGAGTGAACGTTCCTCTGAGCAGCCCAGTGGCGGGCAGGGTGGCACACACACCTCGCGTACAAGGGCCTGTGTGTGACCTTGGCATGCCACCTCACACCCCGGGCACGGCAGGGCTCACCCGGACGGCCAGTGCCACCCGGTGTGGAGGAGGGGTCAGTCAGGGTGGAGACAAAGGGCCTGGAACCTGGTCATCGGGTCTGAGTTCATTTCTTCCCCATGCACCCCGGAGCACTCGGGGCGAGTGGGTGCAGCCCCTCGGAGCAGGGGTGCGAGTCTGTCCTTGAGACAGAATGCCCGCGTCCTCCTGTCACGCCTGCAGCCACCTCGTCCCTCGCCAAGCTGCCACCTTTCACCAACCGAAAAACTAAAACCTGGGGCTGGAGCGATAGTACAGCTGGGAGGGTGTTTGCCTCGCACACGGCCAACCCGGGTTCGATTCCCAGCATCCCAGAGGGTCCCCCAAGCACTGCCAGGAGTAACTCCTGAGTGCAGAGCCAGGAGGAACCCCTGAGCACCACTGGGTGTGACCCAAAAAGAAAAAAAACTAAAACCTTTCCCCGCGTCCCCCTCGAAGGCCACGGGGGCTGGTCTTGCCTGTCCACCCGCCCCATGGGCCTATGAAGCACGGGGACCAGTTGTGACCACAGGACTTTGTCCATCTTGCCAAAGAAATCAGAGAGGAACAGACCCTGTGGGTCAGCAGAGGACCCAGCCAGACCTTTGTCTCACGGGGCCCGGGGGACCAAACCCCCGTCCTGACACACAGGGCGCATTGGTCAGCCGGCTGCTCTGGCCACCCTTCCCCGCTCATCCCAGCCGGGGCAGCCTGACTGTCCCCCCACCTGTGGTCCTGCCTTACAAGAGTGACCCCCACCCCCACCTGGCCTCCGTGCTCAGGAAACCCGTTTTTCCTTCTAACCCACAGACGCGGTAATGAGCCCAGCCTGGTGCCCTCGAGGAGGTCAGGGGGCCGTCGGGTCATCGAGAACGCGGACGGCTCGGACGAGGAGCTGGACGGCCGGGACTCGGACTTCAACGGCACCAAAGCCAGCGAGTAGTCTGGCCGCCCAGAACCTCTCAGCCACCCCCCCACCACCACCACTGAACTCCAAAGCTCACCGACACCCCCTCCCCGACTCCAGGGAACACCGCCCCGTGAAGGGGGTGACTGTCTGCGTTTTGAAGGATGTGCCAAGTGAGAAAACCAAAAAAAGCCCAGACCCACCCCAGAAGGGGCCACGCTGCCCTCCCGTGCCCCCCTCCCCCACTCTACCGCACCCCCGTGACCGCGAGCTGTGAAGAGACACCGCCATTTCACCAGCAACTTAGTTTACATGAGAGGGGCTCCCGGGGGGAGCCCCCCACCCCCTGGCCATCCCCCGTCCTGCCAACTTGATTCCTCTGCCTTCCCGAGTGCCCCCGTCCTGGTCCCACACCCCAGACACACACCCTTCGCCCAGTGCCTTCGGGCCGGCAGGCAGGGCACCCGGGGAGGGAGGCACAGGAACGCACCAGGGCACCATCACCAATAAACACTCCCGAGTCAGCAGAAGCGGCTTCGTGTGTTTTCTAGCACATTCCGGGGGGGAGGAGGGGCGCCCAAGGCCCGGGGACTCCCTGAGCACCACCACCAGGCAGTCCCCAAAGCACAGTCACCTCCAACCCGAAACAAAGGTGCCATCTCCCTGGGGGCGTTCGCCTGGCCTGCAGCATGGCCAGGGCCCATCCCTGACACCACGCTGGGTCCCCTAAGCACCCCGCTGGGGTCCACATCCCCGAACCCAGTCCCGGTAGAAGCCACCCAGTGGGATGCTCAGAGACATAGGCTGGGCCCTCCTGAGCCCTGCAGGACCCTCTTGGCCCCTCACATCCTCCAATGACACCGGTGACTCTCACACTCCACCCCACCAACCCACGCGTGGACCCCAGCCTTGGCGAGGAGGCACCACCCCGCAGGGCCTGGCACACTAAGAGACCCCGGGGGCTTTTCCGTACCACCCGTGGGAGCCAAAGCAGAGACACACACGCGCCTCCCCCCAACATGTGGCCACGTGGAGTGACCAGTCATACCACCAGCTCGCCGGAAGGCGTGGCTCTGGATTTTATTGTTTTTAGAAAAATAAAGAGACGTTCTGGACTGGGGGAGGGTTCTGACAGCACGCAGCTGGGCCAGGAGCGGGGTGCTGGGGCTGCTTGTGGTGGTGCTCGGGGAGCACTCGAGGACTCTCCTGTCAGCCAGGGGTTCCGTGGCGGCCATCTCCAGAGGGCTGGGAGGTGTGGGACGGCAGGGCCGTCCCTGGGAGGTGGCGGGTCCAGAGGCGCAAGACGCCAGTTCCCGAGACGCCGGTTCCCATAAGTGCCTGCGAGCACGGGGTCCATTCCCCACCTTGGGGTTTGCATCTCGGGGGGCCCCCGACGAAGGTCCTGTTCCTGGGGTCCAACGGCACTGGTCCCACCAGTCCCCTGGCATGCGGCGTTTCCTCTGACCTGGCTCTGAAGTCCCAACCCGCCAGCCACTCCCGGGAGCACTTGAGACAGGCAGCCTCAGACCCTCGCACCCAGTGAGACGAGGGCATCTGGGACCCTGAGCACTGCTTAGGAGACCAGAAGCGTGAACCATCCGGGGTGTGGCGGGGGCACTCGCTGTCTCCCCGTGTGCCCATCCTGATGGGCGTCCCTGGGTGGATTCTGCTCCTGGTAGAGGAAGAGGCTTCGGGGCAAGGCAGGGGCTACGATGGGCTCAGGGCACACGTTTAAGGCATCTCTGGGCACTTTTGAAACCCTCCCGGGGGGATCCCTGAGGACGCAGGGCCGGTTTCGTGGTGCTGGGGGACCCACTTCATGGCATGGCCCACCGGGGTGCAAGTCTGGGCTGGGTGTGTTTAGCGAGTGCGACCGGGCCAACTTCAAACCCCCTCCGCCGGCCCCACCCCTGCCCAGCACCACCCGGCTCGGGACGGGGGCAGAGGCACCCCCACCCGCACACACCCAGGGCTTTCCGCGCTCCTAAAGCAACATCTTGACCACACCCGGGGCTGGCGTTGCCGGCGAAGGGGAGGCGAGGTGCGTAGGCAGCTTCCCGAACTCCATGCGGTTCCCCGACCTTCAGACAGAGCAAAGCAAGTTAAGCGCACATGAGGCTGGAGCGATAGCACAGCGGGGAGGGCGTTGGCCTTGCACGCGGCCGACCCGGGTTCGATTCCCAGCATCCCATAGGGTCCCCCGAGCACCGCCAGGGGTGATTCCTGAGTGCAGAGCCAGGAGGAACCCCTGGGCATCGCCGGGTGGGACCCAAAAAGCGAAAAAAAAGTTAAGCGCATGTGACGGCGGAGGCTGTGAACACTGCCGGGGGGGGGGGGGGGGGGAGGGCGCCCCAAGTCACAGGCGGGAAATCGAGGGGTTGGGAGCTGCGTGCCGCTTTGGGGCTCAATGTTCTCTCCTGTGAAGTGAAGAACAGGACACGGGCTGTCTCGCCGCCACTGTCACCGACCAGGCCAGAGCCTCGCTGCAAACCTCCACAGGCACGTCATCTTCCCCCGTCTTCCTCTCCCATCAGCCCCCCAGCCCTGAGCCCCGACTTATGTGCAGACGCAGGGTCCAGGAAGACAGCGACACCGCCTAGAATGCTCCTGAACCCGGAGCCAAGCCCCTGGTGCTGCCACAAGGGAAGGAAGGAAGGCGGCGGGGGGGAGACTCGACTCGTGGCCCTTATTTCATTTGGGGGCCACTCCCGGCGGTGCTCAGGGCTGACTCCTGGCTCAGCACGCAGGGATTACTCCTGGTGATGCTCGGAGGGGCTGGCCGGGATACCACACGGGGATCGAACCCAGCTCAGCTAAGCGCAAGGCACATGCCCTCCCCACCGTCCTAGCTCTCCAACCTCGCGGCATTTTTTTTTTTTTGCAGTGCTGGGTAGTGAACCCGGGCCCTCACATACACATGGCCAGTTCCCTACCGGGCTCAGCCCCAAGACTTCATTTGCTTAAATCCGGTGTCACGGGGCAGTCGAGCAGTGCTCGGAGCTCGAGTCCCCAAGCATGTGAGCGGGACAGAACCCTGGTGCCACAGGGCCCGAGGAGGCAGGACACCCGCTGCCCCAACCCGAGGACTCGTACCCAAGCGAGGGGCGATGGAGGAAGCCTCATCCCGAGAGGCTCCCACGGGAGTAGGGGGATTCCCCCGAGCCTGGGAGGAACAGTGAGAGGTACTGACCCTTTGTCGCCTAAGGGCACGCTGGCACTGCCCGGTCGCCGGTCACTGTCCCTGGATTTGCCTGCCCGCCCCGAGGCGGGGCTGCTGCCAGCTCGGTTAGGGGATTGGTCGTATACGAAGTTGCGGCAGGAGGCGAGTTTGGACTCCAGCGCCTAGAGAGGGAGAGAGAGGGAGAGAGGGAGAGAGAAGGGGAGGCGAGGTGTCACACACACACACACACACACACACACACACACACACACACACACACTTCGTGCCAAAATATAGAGACACAGACACAGATACAGACATACACAGAGAGAGAGAGGTTTTGCGATTCCTGGGAGACCAGGGTCGTGTCTGGTCATGTCACCAGGCAAACACTGAGCTGAGTGTGGGGACAGGGGAGCGGGTCTCACAGGGCCTGGACGTGACACTCAGGGGCTTCCCAGGAAATCGCTGCCCGGAACACAGAAAACAAAGCTTCAGCTCTGCCCTGAGGAAGAGGAAACCCACTTCCGCAAGCATCCCCCCACCCCAGCCCTCCTCACTAAAGACCTGCTGTGGTTTGGACAAGGGCTTTGACTGGCTGCCAGCGAGCCCTGCAGAAACCCAAGGGGTACTGAGATGAACACCCAGGTCCCCGACACACAGACACAGACACAGACGCACACACACACACACACACACACACGCACTTTGTGCTAAAATACAGAGACCCAACAGCACAGTAGATCATAGTCCCTAAGTTAAAATCCCTTTGAAGTGAAAGGCTTCCTGTTCTTTTCCCAACTGAGTAGGAAACCTGGTGAGTGGAGGCCGGGGGACAAAGGCCGAGAGGAGGAACGAGCTTCTCTCCCACGCCAGGTCTGCACTCACGCTCCTGCCACGCGGACTCACGTGTGCCAAGCACGTGTGCGTCCTTCCTCACGTCATTGGGGTGCTCGGTGTGGAACCCAGTCCCTCACACACGCAACATGCGTGCTCGGTCCCTGAGCCTGAGCCTGGTCCCCAGGCATCGCTGGAGCTGTTTAACTTCTGGCTGGAGGGCTGGTACGGAGGCTGATGGAATGCTCGGTCCCCGGCACCCCGCATGATCCCCTGGGCACTGCCGGCGGTGACCCGTGAGCACAGAGCGAGGGTTAGGCCGGATGCCCTTCACAGGGTGTAGCCCAAAACTGTCACTGTCACTGTCCGCCTGTTGTTCATCTATTTCTCGAGTGGGCCCAGTAACGTCTCCATTGTGAGACTTGTTACTGTGTTTGGCCTATCGAATACATCACAGAGAGCTGGCCAGGCCCCAAACAACAACAATTATTTTTTAATGTGTTTGTTTTTTCAGAACATGAAAGTGACTCCTGGCTGAGTGCTCAGGCCACCACACAGTTCCAGGGACCAAACCCAGGCTTCCCAGCCCTTCCTTGGAGCTGCCTCTCTAGACCCAGTTCCTAAAAGGCAAAGAATAAACATGGGCTTGAGCCTTACGCATCGTCTCTGTAATTAACAGGAAACCTGTTTGGTCAAGTTGTTGACCGCAGCTTTTCAAAACCTTCTAAAACTGTTTGGGGACGGTGGGCGGGGGGGGGGGGGGGGACAAGGAGGGAAATGAGGAGTTTTATAAACAGTCCTTGGGACTAGAGAGCCCCTCGGAATCTCCCCAGGTGCTAAGGAAAACGAGCAGGAGAGAGGAGCCCGGAGTCCTGGGGAGGGTGCGATTGGGAGCTGGGGGTGCCTGTCACCCCAGAGCCCACCCACGGGTGCTCTGACAACCCGGGTACGAGCTCAGCCCAAACCCTGCTCTCAGGGACAGGAAGTGGCCAGGCCCACCTGCTCAGAGGGGCCGGGGAGAAGCCACCCACGGGCCCGGCAAGGGGGGGTCCAGTCTCACCCCTACTTTCCGCAACAGATCCCCCACGATGTTGAGCGCCGATATTCGAGCCGCAGGAGTCAGGGGCGTGCCGCTGGCCGAGTCCTCCAGCCCTGGTGATGGAGGAAGTGCTCGTCAGGGCGCCCCGCACCCCTGGGCCTCGGGTACCACCGCACCCCAGGGGAGGCCACGGGGGTCAGGGCTGTGCGGGCAAGGCCACCAGAGACGGGCGACGGCGAAGTCTCAGCAGGGTGAGGCTTAAACCAGGGAGAGGGGCTGGAGCGGCAGCACAGCGGGGAGGGCGTTTGCCTGACACGCGGCCGACCTGGGTTCGATCCCCAGCACCGCCAGGAGTAATCCCTGAGTGCAGAGCCAGGAGGAACCCCTGAGCATCACTGGGTGTGACCCAAAAAGAAAAAAATAAAAACCAGTGCAGAAGCCGGGGGACAGGGATAAGGGGGACACAGGAGCCCTCGAGCCCAGCCCCTGGGGGTCTGGGTCTCGGCTCTGCCATTCCCCATCTGGGGTTCCAGGCACCGGGCTTCTCCCCCCGCCAGTGTCCCCTGGGCCAGCACCCAGGGCGGGGACCCACGTTTAGAAGGGCCAAGGCGGGAAGCAGAGGAGGGGCCGGGAGCACCAGGGACTCTCGAGGATTCAGAGGACCCCCGGAGTCTCCCTTGGCCACCAGCCAGCAGGGGACGGGGGGCCTGGCCGTGTATGTTTCTACCCATACGCCGCCCACATGTCCCTCCCTCCCTCCCTCGTGATGAACCCCCCAGGGCTAGGCGGAACCTAGTCCACTTCCTGCCCCACTTCCCTCAACTCCACATGGGAGAGACTTCCTGTCTTAAGGGTGCCTTGCATGCGGATGTCAGGGGCTGGAGCGAGAGCACAGTGGGTAGGGTGTTTGCCTGGCACGCGGCCGACCCGGGTTCAATCCCCAGCATCCCATAGGGTCCCCTGAGCACCGCCAGGGATAATTCCTGAGTGCATGAGCCAGGAGGAACCCCTGTGCATCGCCGGGTGTGACCCAAAAAGAAAAAGAGAGCGGATGTTGGGTTTCTGGAGGAAAGGAGAGCACGAAGGTCTACCTCGGCCGTGCCCCAGTTCCTTGCATGGGGAACAGCGTGGCAGCCGTCCCCTCCGAAGAGGCCACGCCCATGTGCCACAGACCCCCACCACCCCCGGCCTTGACCCACCACTCTCCGTCCTAGAGAGCGTCCGGGCGCACCTCCCGCCGTCAGCCCGGCCCTCCTGGCCCTGGAACTCGTCTCCCGGCAGCCCTTACTGCCCTTACCGCGCCTGAAGGTCGTGGGCGTGTTCAGGTTGGAGCTGGGGCCGCGGTGGGTGGTGGGCGTGGAGGGCACGGAGCCCGTGGCCTGCACGGCCGAGTCGGCTCTCTCCACCTCCCCAGAGCCGGGCACGGGGGTCCTGGGTTTCTCCTGCTTCTGCTGCACAGCCAATTCCTGCCGCAGATCTGAGCCGGAGGAAGGGACCCGGGTCAAGTCGGGACTCGGGGGAGGCCAGGAGACGCCAAGCAGGGCAGAGAGTGACCGAGTGAGCGATTCCGCGGAGACCCACAGAGCCAGGCCCGGCACAACGGTGGGCAAGTCAATACCATCTTTCTTTGGGGTTAAAAACTGTCACCGTCCTCCCGTTGTTCATTGGCTTGCTCGAGCGGGCCCAGCAACATTGCGAGACTTGTTACTGTGTTTGGCATATCGAATACGTCACGGGTCGCTTGCCAGGCTCTGCTGTGCGGGCGAGATACTCTCGGGAGCTTGCCAGGCTCTCCGAGAGGGGCGGAGGAATCAAACCTAGCTTGGCCGGGCCAGCTGCTTGCAAGGGAAACGCCCTGCCGCTGTGCAAAAAAAAAAAAAAAAAAAAAAAAAAAAATCTAAAAAGCAGAATTTTCCCCCTCTGCTTTCACTGTTTTCAGAAATTTTCAATGCATCAGAGCATACAGAACAGATGAAAACGAAGCTCTGCCCAGGGAGCAGCACCTCCCGCCGCAGCCAGACCACCTCCATGGCATGTGTGTGTGGGGGTGTCATTCCTCCCTCGCTGCCTCTCACAGAGTTTCCGGCCCAAGTACTGAGCACAAAATGTGATCTTCATGGGGTGGGAGCAATAGCACAGTGGGGAGGGCGTTTGCCTTGCAATTGGCCGACCTGGGTTCAATCCCCAGCATCCCATAGAGTCCCCCAAGCACCGCCAGGAGTAACTCCTGAGTGCAGAGCCAGGAGGAACCCCTGGGCATCGCCGGGTGTGACCCAAAAAGCAATAAAAAAAAAAGAGTGATCTTCATTCTGTACAAACAGAGACATCTACTCGTGAGGTCGGAACGATAGCACAGCGGGGAGGGCATTTGCCTTGCACATGGCCGACCCAGGTTCGATCCCCGGCACCCCCTAGGGTCCCCTGAGCACCGCCAGGAGGCATTCCTGAGTGCAGAGCCAGGAGTCACTCCTCAGCACCACCAGGTCTGACCCAAAAAGCCAAACACCAAAAAGTAAAGAAACATCCACCTGGCCGGTCAGGCCCTGTGATCCCTCCTCTGGACGACAAGGAGTTGACTCTCTAAACGCGCATGAACACAGCAGCACGTTCACTCTGTGGGCTTGTGCTTCTCTGGGGTGGTGCAGGCGGCAGTGCTGGGGGCCGCCAGGGCAGTGCCCAGCAGATCAGGCAACGCCTCTTACATGACTGAACTCGGGGCTGTAGGTATGTTCGACACACGCTGAGCCCCCGGGGCTTCCGCCCGGGCCCCCCCCTTGCTCAATTCCTCAGCTCCAGAGGTCTTCATGTCAAACGTGTACTTCCGCGACCCTGCACTTTATCTTGGACTCTCGTCACCAGAACGTCGTGCTGTGGCTCCGTGTGGCAGGGCAGTAAGAGCCCCGTGCTCCAGCCGGCTGGGCGTGTGGAAGTCCTCGCTTCCACGCCCAGCAGCGAGCAGCCGGCTCTCTGAGCACCCAACCCGTATGGCCCAACACCAAGAACCCAACTCTGGGCGCTGCTGCTGACGAGCTAGTGCAAGGGTGGGCATCACTGTCTGGTCGCATCCACATCGAATCAGGACACAGCCCGCCTGAAGCCAGCGCGGGGTCCGGACGAGCAGGGTCGAGCTCTGGGATACGGGCGGAGAAGCGGGTAGGTAGAAAACACAGGTTGGATAAGGACAACAGAGATGAGGGCCAGGAGGCAGCTCCACGGCCTGGAAGCCGATCTCATGTGCCGGGGGAAAAGGCCGCTGGGATGGAGCAGGGACCTGAGTGAATGACAGTGGGAGGGCGGCTCGGGATGGGAGATGCGTGCTGAAGGTAGACTGTGGACCAAACAGGATGGCCGCTTAGTGCCTGTATTGCAAACCGCAACACCCAGAGGAGAGAGGGAGTAAGAGGGAAGGTGCCTGCCCCAGAGGCAGGGGGTGGAGGGGGGGAGGTGGGAGGGATACTGGGAACGTTGGTGGTGGAGAATGGGCATGAGTGGAGGGATGGGTACTCAATCATCGTATGACTGAAACGTAATCACAAAAGCTTGTAAGTCTGTAACTGTATCTCACAGTGATTCATTAAAATTAAAAAAAAATATATATATATAGGTATTATATATGGGCTGGAGCGATAGCACAGCAGTAGGGCGTTTGCCTTGCACGCAGCCAGCCTGGCTGAGCCGGGTTCGATTCCTCCGCCCCTCTCAGAGAGCCCGGCAAGCTACCGAGAGTATCTTGCCCGCACGGCAGAGCCTGGCAAGCTCCCCGTGACATATTCGATATGCCAGACACAGTAACAA
The DNA here is from genome assembly GCF_029834395.1 of Sorex fumeus. Lineage (NCBI taxonomy): Eukaryota > Metazoa > Chordata > Mammalia > Eulipotyphla > Soricidae > Sorex > Sorex fumeus. The sequence goes on along the minus strand of NW_026606139.1, from coordinate 4,374,236 downwards.
CACGTCTCATGATGGAGACGTTACTGGGCCCGCTCGAGCAAATCGATGAACAACAGGAAGACAGTGACAGTGACAGGTATTACATATATAGGTTGGGGAGTGGTTGGGAAAATCTGAAATAATGGTGGTGGGTGTAATCGTAGCAGAATTGATGTTAGAATACTGAATGTGAAAGATTATTGTGAACACCTTATAAAAATAAAATAAAATTTAAAAATTAAAAAAAATATATATCTATATACAGGGGCCGGAGTGACAGTACAGAGGGGAGGGCATTTGCCTCACACACGGCCGACCCAGGTTTGATTCCCAGCATCCCATATGGCCCCCTGAGCACCGCCAGGAGTAATTCCTGAGTAATTCCAGAGTCAGGAGTGACCCCTGTGCATCGCCAGGTGTGACTCAAAAAGCTGAAAAAAACAAAAAATATATATACAGGGAAGCCAAGGGACCAGGCCCTTCCTAAAAAGCCCGTCCTGCTCAGGGCCCTGAGAAGCAGTGAACAGTGTCTCTTGGGTACTGAGTCACGAGCGTGTGGCCACAGCGGGAAACCAACGCTCCCTCCTGAGAGTAGACGTGGAGAAGACGTCAGGATCCCGTGCCCGACACCCCCAGACTCTGTCACCTCATAAAGGGAACGGAGAGTGAGTCAGCTCACCCACACACGGGGGCGGCACCTGGGTGGGGTGTCCTGTCCTCCCCGGCCAGGGTCTGGCCTGCTGGGGGTGGCCCCAGGGACCCCCCGGGAAACGGACAAGGCCCTAACCTCTGGCTTCATCCTTCAGCCGCTGGACGGACTCCAGAAGGTTCTCCTTCTCGTCCAGCTCGCTCTCCAGGAAGGCGTTCCTCTCGATGGCTTGGTTCAGGCGCTGCTCGAAGTCTTCCAGGGACATGATGGTGGCCCTGCCGGAGGGAACAGGTGACGGGGTCTGAGAGTGAGCAGGGCTGGCCGTGTGGGGTGCGAGCCCCAGCCCAGCCAGGGATAGCCGGTGCGGCAAAGACGTGGTGGACAGAAACGGAGGGAGACGTCGCAGCTGTTCTAACAACAGACACAATGGGGGCCGGAACGATAGTACAGCAGGGAGGGTGTTTGCCTTGCATGCTGACTCCGGTCAAAAAGCAAAATAATAATAATAATAATAATAAAAAATGAATGAGATCCATTTACTACTGGATGGTCAGACTTCTTCGTCAAGACCCTGAATGATCGGTTTGAGGCTCTGCATGTTCCTAGAACGAACAGATGCCATTGGGCTACGCTAGCACGCAACCGGGATGAATGGAGACGTTACTGGCACCCACTGAGTAAATCGATGAGTAACGGGGATTAAGTGATAAGTGATAAGTGAAAAAAAATAAGAGAGAGCAAGCACTGTGGGGATGTGGGGAGGGCATCTGCCTCGCATGCAGCCAACCTGGGGTCAATCCCCGCACTCTGTAGGGCCCCGGAGCCCCACCATGAACGAAACTTGAGATCACCGGAAATGTCACGCACCCGTGTGACCTCAGCTTCAGGAGAGAGAGGCCAGAGAGACGGCCCAGAGGCAGCGCGTGTGGCATGAAGAGGCCTGGGTCTGACCCCTGACACCACGTGGTCCCCCGAATGCCACTGGGAGCAGGGGAGGGGCCCCTGAGTGCCACTGGGTGTGGCCCCAAAGCAGAACAGGTGAAAAGGGTGATGGTGACATAGACCCTGTCCAGTGAGGCGGCAGGAGAGCTCCCGGTCAGCCGACACCCGTGATGGGGAGGCACTTCCCGCAGACAGCAGAGTCTGGGCGAGCAGCTCTCCAGGAAGGAAGAAGGAGAAGGCCTGGCCCGGCCCCCTGTTCCCTACAGGACACTTGGCTTTGTCAGCAAGAGCGGGAACAACGCCCCACGGCAGCCCCAGACGCTAAGACCAGCAGAGCTTCGCGATCAAGGCCGGTGAGCCCAAGAACGAGGTAGGTGGCTGCGTGTCCTTCGAGAGGTGCAGCCCTGACCAAGCAGGATGCAGAATGGACCCTCCGCCTCCTCACCTTAAGGCAGCCACTGACCTCGTGAGGGGCTGGGGTGGGGATGCAGGGGTCAAGGAGTGCAAAGGCCCGGATCTGTGTCTCAGCAGAAACATCACACGTCTTAGAGCTGCCAGAGATGCGGGCACGTCACCAGCACTTGATACGTTAAAAACAGTTAAGGGCGGCTGGAGCGATAGCACAGCGGGAAGGACGTTTGCCTTGCACACAGCCCAACCTGGGTTCGAGTCCCAGCATCCCATATCCCCGAGCACAGTCAGGACTAATTCCTGAGTGCAGGAGCCAGAAGGAACCCCTGTGCATCACTGGGTGTGACCCCCAAAAAAGAAAAAAAAACAGTTAAGGGTTTTCTTTCGTCGTCGATTGCCTCGAGCAGGCCCCAGTAACGTCTCTTTCATCCTAGCCCTGAGATTATATTCACGGCTCTTTAGGAGAATGAGACCCATCATTGTTACTGGTATTTGGCATATTGGGTACCTCACGGGGAGTTTGCCAGACTCTGCCCTGTGGGCAGGCTACATTCGATAGCCTGCAAGTTCGTCCAAAGTAGGAATGAGACAACAAGATGTCATAAAAAAAAGTTCTGATTCGCGGCCGCGCGGTTCCAGGATCTGGGTTTTATAGACTCTGAGTCTTGTACTCGGATTGGAGTCGAGCATCTTCCACCCAGATCCTCCAAATTCCAGTAGGCGGGGGTCACACCCACCACCTGGCCCCCTGGCGCCGTGTAATCCCATCAGCGGCCAAGGGTTTTCTTTACAAAAAGAAAAAAAAAAGGCCTGGCCCAAAGTAACTTGCTTCATAATTGTGAGTTCTGACAAACTGCAGGAGAGTCACTGAATAAACCCTGTTCTGGAACTGGAGGTCCGGCTCGTCAGTAAAGCCTTTGGTAAAGCCCTGGCTTGGCGCCACCCCCGGGCCCCCACCCTCTGGCCCTACCAGATGGCCCAAACGTTTCTAAAAGTGGCACCAATCTCCCCCTTCACCTGGGGCTGGCCCATTAAAATTAAATGCCAGGGGGGCTGGAGAGATAGCACAGCAGGTAGGGCGTTTGCCTTGCACGCGGCCGACCCGGGTTCGAGTCCCAGCATCCCATATGGTCCCCTGAGCACTGCCAAGAGTAACTCCTGAGTGCAGAGCCAGGTGTAACCCCTGTGCATTGCCAGGTATGACCCAAAAAGAAAAAAAAATACCAGGGCCAAAGAGATAACGTGGGGTAGAAGGCGGGGGGTGGTTAAGGCTTATGCCTTGCATGTGCCTAGCCTGGGTCCAATTCCTGGCACCACACAGGGGCCCCTGAACATCGGCGGGGGCAGCTTTGGAGGGACCCTGAGCACCGCTGAGGAGGCCTGGGGAACCAGCAGCCTGTTCTTGGGCCCGTGCACTGAACTGCAGGCTGGGGTGTTCGAGGATCACCGGGGGGAGCCCCCGGGTCCGCCTGGCACCGCGTGGGAGCTCCCTACTCCAAAAAATAAATCCCAGGGCGAGAGGTGTGCGAGGTCCTGGTCACTCCCAGCACTGCTAAGGAATGCAAAGGCCCGCAAGACTATTCTCGGTCCATGCTTCTCCTTCCCTGCACGATGCCCCCCAAACGGCCCCCCACACTGTCCCCCCCCCGTCTCCTGACGCTCTACCGCCCATGTCCCCTGCAGAGCCCTGAAACCCGTGGGGGTCCTCAGATGGCTGCAGCTCATCACAGCGTCCAACTGCCCAGTGGCCAGGGGACACCTACCGCTTGGCCCTCTCCAGGTCGTCGTTGGCCTGCTCCAGCTCCCGGATGTACTTCTGCAGCTGGTCCTTAATGGCTCTGGTCTGTGCCAGGTCGTCCTCCAAGGCGGAGATCTGCCGGTAGCCCTCCGAGTGCTGCGTCTCGAACTTCTCCTACGGGGACAGACCCCGGTGAGGGGAGGGGGCACAGAGAGGGGGGGACAGGCGGCTCCGGAGAGCCCCCGGTGCACCGTCTGGCCACCCCGCTCTGCTCCACCCCTTCTGGGATCCTGGACGAAGTGGACAAGCGGACGTGTGCCTACGGGATCGCAGAACGCCTCATCCCTCCCCCTGCAGGCGCGCCACCAGCCCCTGGGCATTTGTAGGGGCTACTCTCTCCTGCCTCAGTGGGTCTGCCTGCGACCAGAGCCCACTGCACGCGAGCTCCAGAGACACTTGGGGGCTCCCGCGGAGAAACTGTTTCTCCACGGACAAGTGACGCGAGATGGCAGAACTGGGGTCATCATTCAAAGCCATCCCCTGGTGGCTCAAAGGGCTGGAGCTCCAAGCTCTACGTGGGGGGGGGGGGGGGGGGCCAGGCTCGGTCCCCGGCCCCTCTGAGTAGCCCCCAAGTGCTGCCAGAATGGCCCCCACCACCCCAAAACACAGACCAGAGAAAACAAAGTTGCCTCGAGCTGGGCGCAGCCGGGGTCCAGACTCCTTCCCCGCCGTCTCCTGTCCCCTCCCAAACCCGATTCCTCTGGCCACCAGGGATTCCAGGAGTCCCCAACGAACATCTGCTCAGTCCCATTCCCTGGTGATGAGAGAAGCCATAAACGGCTCCCCCGACCCCCAAGTTTGCCCCAGAGAGGACCACAAATCTGTTCCCTGTGTCAGGCGTGGGTTCCAAAGACCGTGCCGGGACCCCAAGGGCGGTCTCCTCACGCAAGACCCCGAGCATGCCGGGGTGAAACACTGCTCTGATTCAGGGGGCATTCAGGGGGCCTAACCCTGAGTATGTGAGAGGGACTTCCTCTCCCCATGGGGAAGGAAGAAAAACTGGACCCTCTTCCCTACGGACATCAGTTCCACGAGGTCAGGCTTGGCTCTCCGAAGAGGCCCGGAGCTGTCCAGTCGCGTTCTCACTCACGCCCGGGGGCCACTTCCTCCGAACGAGTCAGCTGCCACCCCCACCCTGGCCGGCTGCCCACTCAAGAGCCGACGGGGAGAGCACGAGGTTCCATCTGCCTGAGGCCACTGGGGGCTGATGCCTGGGCCGCGGTCGAGGCCGGCTGCACCCGCCCCTGCTCGCCTGGGAACCGGGCTGGGCCGTGGGCAGGATCCACACAAGCCAGAGATGCAGTTCCCTCAGCACACACGCAGCTCGGACACACGCGCCGGTGTTGGTCTCTCTCTCTCTCTCACACACGCACACAGACACACTCACACACAGACTCACACATTGACTCACACGCACTCGCACACACTACATACTATCACACACACTACATACCCACTAACACATGATCACACGTACTACATACACACACTCGCGTACACACACATACTCACAGACACTTATATACACTCACAGACACACACACACTGACAGACACACTCAGACACACACACAGACGTACACGCACTCACATACACACACTCACATACACTTATATACACTCACAGACACACACACACACACACACACACACACATTCTGCTCCAGCTCGTCTCCCAAATCGTCTGCCTCCAGCACACACACCCATCCTCAGTTCCCCACAGGAAAAGGCTTTGGATACTTTCAAAAAAGCTGTTGCCAGGCGCAGTCTGGCGGTGAGGTCACGGCGGTGGCTGGAGGGGTGTGGTGAGGGTCACCGCCAAGGAAGAACACCCCCAAGCAAGCAGCTTGTTTACTGGGCGAGCGGAGAGGGAGGGCACATCCTCCCACGGCCCGCGGACACCGGTGCCAGGCCGTGACCCGAGGAAGCCCGCGGGCTCTCTGGCTGGTGGACTCGAGGGGCCGGCCCCCGGGCTCCGACACCCCCACCGGGTGCACCTCCAAATAAAGTGGACGACGCAGGGTCCCGGGTCAGGCACCCAAGCCCCACCGCAGGTGCCGGGAAGCCGCGGGCCTCGGGCTCGGCCCTCCCGGCCAGCACCCCAGGGGACAATCTCGCCTTTGAACTCGGGGCTGCTGGCAGCCTCAATAGCCGCTGTGTGACCCGGTGTACACACGCCGTCATTCAGCCCGGGGTGAATGCCCCGGCTGTCAGTGGGCGCGCAGCTGGGCGCGTTTCTTGGGGGACGGCCCAGGACCCAGCCTGAGGCACTCGGCTCCTGATCCCATCTCTACGTCCTCTGGGCTCTGGGCGCTGGACCAGGGGGCCTCTGTCCTCGTCTGCAGGCCCCCGGGTCAGTGACCTCAGCAACTGTGTGTGTTCACTCGGCACGAGTGCGGGTCCCCCGGCCCCAGCCCCTCCCCAGGCCCCTTCAACTCAACAACCCAAGGGCTCCGAGGCATCTATGGTAGAGGTCAGGGAACAGACCAGCCGGGCGGGTGGACACTGGGCCTTTGTGGGCGTCCGAGAGATGGGGGCGGGGAGGGGACTGCAGCGAGCAGCAGGATGGCAGGAGAGCACCAGCAGGGCCGGGTCCCAACTCCAAAAACGCCTGTTTTGTTGATCTGTTTGCTGGGACTTGGGGCCACACTCGGCAGGGCTCAGGGCATGGAACCGGCTGGGACACACGTGACGCAAGGGTCTTATCCGCTCTCTCTCTCTCTCTCTTTTCTCTCTCTCTCTCTCCCCCCTCCCTCTCCTTCCCTCCCTCCCTCCCCCCCTCCCCTTCCTCCTCACTTCAACTGTTGACCCTGAATACTTAAAAGACATTCAAAATAGCACTTCACCGCCAGAAGAAGAAACAGTAACATTCTCAACTCTGGTCCCAGTGCCCGTGAAGACTTTGGGGAGGGGCGGAGTGTGCTGGGTGCGAGATTGTGTGGGCACCAGCGGGTTGGACCCACAGATCAACGCGCAGCGGGCAGCGGGCAGGCAGGGCGCCCGTCACTGTGCAAACACTGAGTTCTTTCCAGCTTGCGGAAGTGCCCGGACAAGCTGGGGACCAGCCCGCCCAGGAAGTGGGGACAAGCCACCTCCAGGGGCAGATGGCTCTGAACTCAGCCAGTCAGGTGTGGGGGGTCTCTGCCACGATGTAAGGTTGGCACCTTCCGTGGATCCCTCTCCAGCCCGCTAGTCGGCCACCGGCCTGGCCTGACTCTGCTGTAAAACACCTCCCCCCCCCCCCTCTCTCCCTGTCCCCCCCCCTCCCCTCTCTGGTTTCCAAAGCACCATCCCAGGGGTCCCAGGCCACGATCATGATGAAGGTTACCTCCTCATCTCCCGGAGAGGAGGGGGCAGTCTGTTCCCCGGGGCCCCTCCCCCAGGCCCCGCCCCTAACATCCCATTTCTGGCCTGAGCTCGTTTTGCAAACCTGCACACGGCCAGCCTGGCAATGTGCCCAGGACAAGCTCAGGGTCACACTGGGTCACAGCACGGCCCCGGAGAAAGGACAGAAGCCAGCACCCACCAGGTCGAGCGGGACTGGTCCAGACACCAGGCACAGGGGTGAGACCTTAGTCTGTGACCCCCAGGGCTCAGGGGGCGGGGGATAAGCCCCTAGCCACCCGCCAGAGGGCAGGAAATCAAGGACTCAGCGGAACGTCCCCTGAAACTCAGCGGCCGCCGCACAGGGAACTACCTGGCTCAAGCGTCCCTGTGCCCAGGTTGAGAAATCTGGACTGGCCCCATCCAGAGGAACTTTCTGTAACCACGGGAACATTCCAGGGTGCCCGTCCAGCGACTGCCCCCAGGGACTCTGGCGACCGAGAGCGTGAAAGGCAGCGAATGGGATCGAGAAATTTCATTCTATCTCACTGAAGTGAGTCAACGGGTCCGTCGTATAACTTGTGGGGTGTAGAAGCAGCTCCGGACCGACAAAGGGACGGTGGTGACCAGCTTCTTCCACCTGCCCTCTGGGGTGGCTGGAGGTAGCCAGGAGGGTCCTGGGGAAACCCTCCTCACGCAGCTGCTTCCACGGGGGCACGAAGGGTCAGTGACCACCTCTGCTCGCTGGTCAGGCCTGGCCCCTCTCTTCGCCAAACCCGTTTTCTAGTCACTGATGCAGTCTGCAGAAACACACGTTGCTGGGGCCGGAGCAATAGCATAGGGGGGAGGGCGTCTGCCTTGCATGCGGCTGACCCGGGTTCGATTCCCCGGCATCCCATAGGGTTCCCCGAGCACCGCCAGGAGTAATTCCTGAGTGCAGAGCCAGGAGGAACCCCTGTGCATCGCTGGGTGTGACCCCGCAAAAAAAAAATCTCAAAAATTCAAAAAAAAATTCAGTCATACATGTTGAGGGACAGGGGAGGCGGCTCAAAGGGCTGGAACACACACTGACACACAGGGGTCCTAGTGCCGCGCGGTCAGCCACGGAAGGCCAGGCAGGAGTCGACCAGCACCTCCAGCTGCCAGCCCAGCATGGCTGGGTATGACCCCCAAACGCCAAAAACACAAAGTCCCCCAAATACACGTCTGGTCTTTCACAGCTTCCTGAGCTCGCGGCCTTGGCGCTGGGACAGAGAAAGGCATCCTCCGTGGACAAGTCACCTCCGGGGGGAAGGCCCACAAGCCTGGCTTGTCTCGAGGCCTGGCCAAGTGACCAGAAGGTCGAAAACTTCGGTCCCACCTCCAGAGCGTGGGGTCAGGGAGGGAGGGACAGAGCCCAGTGGTCACCCAGCCCATCTGTCCTGCCTAAGAACCCAGGGCCCACGAATAAGGCGAAGGAGGGGGCAGAGCACCGAGATGGCCCCCAGGACACTCTGCTGCCCCCCGACCCAGTCAGCCCAGTGCACGCGTCTCCCCAAGCAGGCTGGTCCTGACTTCCAGCCTCCGTCATCCATCAGGGCTCCCGGGTGCAAACCCATTCCCTGAGGCCCGCGGGCCCAAGGAGGAACTCGTGGGAAGCTTGGGCTGAGGTCGGGGGCCACAGGGCTGGCGCTGGTGTCTGAGGCGCGGGTGAGAGTGGTCCAAGGGGGAAGAGGGGGCTGGGCTTCAGCTCCTCGGCAGGGGGACCTCGGGCACGGCTGCTGGCTGGAGTGAGGCGATCGCCACACGCAGCCCCCAACGGCACGGCCCGGGGCCCGGACCCATCCCACTGCCCCCATTGGCCCCCGCGGCTTCCCCGGTCGCCTCACCTTGAGGGCGTCCAGCTCCAGGCGCAGGCGGCTGTTCTCTGACTGGAGGTCCCGGTTCCGGCCCTCGACCTGCTGCAGCTGCGTCTCCAGCTCGGCCTCATACTCGCGGCTTCCTTCCTGGAACTCCCGCAGCTCCTCCTGGGCATCTTCTGCCCTGGGGCACCATCCCCAGATGTGAGCCGGGGTCCACCGGGTGCTTAATCCCACCCTGCGGCTGTGGGGGGGACACTGGACACTCCGCCCTCAACCTGCCTTTGGGCGAAGAAACCCCCACCGGCCTCACTCTCCAGGAAAGACAACGAGGTCTGGACGAGACGAGGAACTGGAAGCGCCCACGCACCTGGGTGAAGGGTGCGGAACGGGGTGCTGGAGGGAGAGATGGCGGGGAGGGCGCTGGCCTTGCACGCGCCCCACAGGGTTTCGACCTCTGGCACCCCGCGCGGTTCCCCAAGCACACCAGGGGCGATTCCTGAGCACAGAGCCAGGAGTTAAGTCCTGAGCACTGTGAGATGTGCCCAACTACCACCGCCAAAAATTCTAAACACACACACACACACACACACACACACACACACCACTACACCCATATATAAGCAATGACACTGTTTTCACACGAAAACCCCTATTTTTCCAGGCTGGGGGGAGAAATCCTGCTGGCCAGATATGGCACCTGGGAACTGCCGGGCCCCGCCAGAAGAGACAGATGGAAAGCCGCTGGACACCAGGCTCACGTCCCAGCTGCAGGACCCAGGACGAGTCACCTGCCCGTGTTGTAACTCAGCTTCCTCACTTGCAAAGAGAGGGGAGGGCTGGCGAGTGGCAGTTCTGAGACCAGGCGGCCAGGCGGCACCTGTCATGGGCCCAGCGTGCCAGACCCTCGTGGGTGCTGGTCGTGTCCTTGGCCCACGGCGGGTGGAAGGAAGAGCAGGCGAGCCCAGGGCACTGACCTCCGCTTGTAGGACATGGCCAGGTCCTTCCAATAGTTCGCTGCTTCCTCTTCGGAGCTGAACGTCTTCCCTGCGTCCTCCATGGTTGAAGACCGCCCGCCGAAGGGGGTCAATGCTTGCGTGGCATGCCGTCCAGGAGGGGAGGGTTCAGATCGTCACTCGTCTCGGGCTTCCACGGCTGCTCCTCCACGGGGAGAACAAATATTCTTCAACCTTACGCTGCTCCGAAGGACGAGAATGTTTCCCCCAAACAAGGACTGCGGCCAGAGTGACAGCACAGCGGGGAGGGTGTTCGGCACACGGCCAACCTGGGTTCGATCCCCGGCATCCCAGAGGGTCCCCCGAGCATGGCCAGGAGTGATCCCTGAGCACAGAGCCATGGAGGAAGCCCTGAGCACTGCTGGGAGTGCCCCCCACCCCAAAGAAAAAAGCAATAAAAATCAATAAAAAGGGACTTGACCTCTATGCCTGCCAGCCCACCCAAAACATTCCATTCACAGATGAACACCCGGCATCCCCCCAAATATCCCCCGAGCAAGAGCCGCAGGGCCTGGGGGTCACTCTCTCTCCTAGCCCAGCTTCCCCTCGAGGCATGAGTGACCTGGCAGAGGATGGGCAGCAGGTACAGAGCTGGGCGCAGACCTGGTGGGCAGCGTGGCACTGCAAACATGCAGCCGATATGTACTGTGTTGGCACGGGAGCGAGTGCCTGGTGCGTGCCCACAGCGGGCGGCCACCAGGGAATCCAGGGCACAATCAGGAGCACATGGCCATGGGGCCAAGGGGCCACTGGAGAGCCGGGGCCTACTTCTGTTTTTTGGGGGTTTTTTTGTTTTTTGGGTTTTTTCCTTTGGCTTTTTCGGGTCACACCCGGCGATGCTCAGGGGTTCCTCCTGGCCCTGCACTCAGTAATTACTCCTGGTGGTGCTCGAGGGACCATACGGGATGGTGGGAATCGAACCCAGGTCAGCAGCGTGCAAGGCAAACGCCCTCCCCGCTGTGCTATTGCTCCAGCTCCCGGGCGGCTTCTGGAACGCAGGAAAGGCCGTGAGGGAGCAGGGCCGAGGGCGAGAAGACAGAGGGCCAGGCTGGGGGGCAGGGTGAGACCTCAGGACTCTGCCACAGGGACAGGGAGAGGCAGAGGGCATGGGGGAGCCGAGTCCTGGAGGCGCTTTGGCTTATCCAGCTCGGAACCAGCAACACTCAGTGGCCAGGGGAGCCCAGAGAGTGGAGGACAGGCAGGATGAGAGCTACAGCGCCGAGGGGGCTGCTGGGGAGAACAGACCGGGCCAGGGGCCGCAATGCCCGGGATCCGGGCAAGCAGGGCCGGCGGCCACAGGGGCAGCAGCGGGAAGGGGCCGAAACGAACGGAGTGATGGGCTGGAGCAGCAGTACAGCAGGGAGGGCCCCTGCCCTGCCCGCGGCCGACTCGGGTTTGATCCCCGGCATCCCCTAGGGTCCCCTGAGTTCTACCTGGAGTGGTCCCTGAGTGCAGAGCCAGGAATCAGCACTGAGAACTAAAAGGTGTGGCTCAAACCCTCCCCCATCAACATATATATATATATATGGGCTGGAGCGATAACACAGGGGTAGGGCGTTTGCCTTGCACACAGCCACCATGGCCGACCCGAGTTCAAATCCTCCGCCCCTCTCGGAGAGCCCGGCAAGCTACCGAAAGTATCTCGCCCGCACGGCAGAGCCTGGCAAGCTCCCCGTGACGTATTCGATATGCCAGACACGGTAACAACAAGTCTCACGATGGAGACGTTACTGGGCCCGCTCGAGCAAATCGATGAACAATGGGAGGACAGTGATACAGTGACAGTGATGTATGTATATTTGCACGTGGCCGACCCGAGTTCGATTCCTCCGCCCCTCTCGGAGAGCCCGACAAGCTACCGAGAGTATCCTGCCAACACGGCAGAGCCTGGCAAGCTCCCCGTGGCGTATTTGATATGCCAAAACAGTAACAACAAATTTCACAATGGAGACATTACTGGTGCCCGCTCGTGCAAATCGAGGAACAATGGGAGGACAGTGCTTCAGTGATATATGTGTGTGTGTGTGTGTATATACACACACACACACACACACACACACATATATATAGCTACCTGGACTTGCCGATGATAACCGAAAGGGTAAAAGGGAATGAGAAGACAGGCTAGGGTTCAAACTCAGCAGCTCCAACTCTGCCGCCAACAATGAAAAAAATCAGAAGGGAAAGTCTTTGGGGTGCAGAAGTGATGGGGGAAGAGATGATCCCACCTTGTCATTTTTTTATGGGTGGGTCACACCCGGTGACGCTCAGGGGTTCCTCCTGGCTCTGCACTCAGGAATTACTCCTGGCAGTGCTCAGGGGACCCTAGAGGATGCCGGGGATCGAACCTGGGTCAGCCGGGTGCCAGGCAAACGCCCTCCATGCTGTGCTATGGCTCCTGCCCCAAGACATTGTTCTTAACCCCTGTACTATCTTTCTGGCACTCACTGGGATGTTCTAACAATGAAATGAGATAAAACAGCAAGTCGCAAGCCCAGAGATTCCTGGGCTGGGGACACGCCTCCAGTGCGACAGCACACAGTCCCGGGCCCGGGGCTCAGTCCCAGCTTGGGTCATTTTTAGTTTGGCACGTCCACGACCACAAAGCTGCGACTCTGGGCCTGAACATCGGGGATCAAGCCTGGGGGGGTCAGGAGCCAGTGGCTGGTTCCTCCTGTTCTCCGATGCCAACAGAGCACCGGGAATCTTGGGGCTGTTCCTGGGACTCTGGAATGCCACTGCTGGGGGTCAGCAGAGAAGCCAGCGGCGGGCGAAGGCGGCAGGGGGACGGGGAGGAGGCGGAAGACGAGACGCCGAAGAATGGGATGTCCCGGGAGGAAAACGGGGGCGGGGGGGGGTGAAAGGAAGGTCAGGGAACCTTCCAGAATCTCCATGAGGCAATGGTAGAACTGGGAGGATGAGGACAGGAAAGAGGCCACAACACTTGGAACAATGGCCACCGGGGACAGTCAGTGGAACGAGGATCAGGGACCAGAGAGGCATTTCAACGGGGGGGGGGGGGGGGGGGGGGGGGGAAGGGACAGAAAGGCGTGTGCAGACTCCAGGGGCTGAGGAAGCAGGGCCTGGCCCCGAGGATGGAGATCAGGGAACGGATCTGGGAACTGCGGCTCGCAGACTTGGACCCCGCCTCTCAGTCTCTTCGCTGGGTGCCGGCGTGATTTAGGGCTCTGGGGGCATCAAAAGGTCATCGGGATCCAGATGACAGGCCCGAAGGGCCCCTTCCTTCCCTCTGAGGATCTCAGACACCGGTGGCGTCTTTGGGGACAAGAGACGCCAACCTATCACTTCGCCCGACAGCATCATCAACCAGGCTCACTTTTCAGTTAAGAGTCCAAATCATGGGCTGGAGCGATAGCACAGAGGAAAGGGCATGCGGCAGACCCGGGTTCGATCCCCAGCACCCCATATGGTCCCCCGAGCACTGCCAGGAGTAATTATTTTTTTTTAATTATTTTATTTATTTTTGGGGGGTCACACCCAGCTATGCACAGGGGTTACTCCTGGCTCTGCGCTCAGGAATTACTCCTGGCGGTGCTCAGGGGACCATATGGGATGCTGGGAATCGAACCCAGGTTGGCTGCGTGCAAGGCAAACGCCCTCCCCGCTGTGCTATCGCTCCAGCCCAGGAATAATTCTTGAGTGCGGAGCCAGGAGGAACCCCTGAGCACTGCTAGGTGTGACCCAAAAAGCAAAAGCAAAAAAAAAGAATACAAACCATGGGGGGCTCTGGAGAGGGCTCCCAGGGCAGCAGCTCATGTACCAGGCCCCAAGTTCGATCCCTGCAACAGGAACTACTCACCCAGCCCCGGCACGACTGAACTGTCTGGGGCACAGGAGGGCTCAGTCACCACCGGGAGTGACCCTCAGTCCTGGCCACTGGGAACCGTCATCAAAAAGCAAATAAATCAAAAGGTGGGCGGAGAGACAGCACCATATGAAGGGCGTTGGTCTGCAGGCAGTCTACCCAGGTTTGATCCCCAGCATCCCACAGGGTCCCCTGAGCACTGCCAGGAGTGGTCCCCGAGTACAGAGCCCCGATTAAGTCCTGAGCACCACTAGGTGTGACCTATAAATACCCAGAATAAACAAAGAGGGCCAGAGCGACAGTCGAGTGGGGAGGACATTTGCCTCGCACACGCCTGACCTGGGTTCGATCCCCAGCATCATAGGGTGTCCCCCTCGCCCCCAGCACCACCAGGAGTAACTCCTTAGTGCAGAGCCAGGAGTAACCTCAGAGCACTGATAGATGTGGCCCAAAAAGCCCTTCCCCCACAAAATAAATAAGTACACAAGTAAGAACAAAGCATCGTAGGGCTGAATTCCTTAGTGTGGCCATGGGCTCTCAGGGATCGCTCTGGACCCCACTGTGTCCGAGTGCACCCCATCCCCAGCCTTCCCGACCAACCCCACTTAGTCCAAAATGCCCCCACTGCTCACAGCCTGCTGCCAGCCCCACCACCCCGGGGGCTCCCCAGGGCGGGCCATTCTGCTTGGGCCCCGGAAAGATGGGCTCGGGGTGCGTCCAGTCTCAGGGCCCTGCTCCGGGGTTGGTGCTGACCGAGCCCAAGCTGGGACGTGGGTGGGCTGAACGCAGCACGGGAGCGGCCAGGTCCAGCTCCTCCGCAGAGCTCTCGAGAAACGCTCTGGACACGTTCGCTGGCCTCCCCGCGGCTGCTAGCTCACGGCACGGACACTCACTCGGTGGCTCAAACCGCCCCGCGCACGCCTTCAACTTGCACAAGGTTCCGTGTCAACGCCACCTCCATCGGGCCCCAGGGAGTGGTGAGGAGAGAAACTCCGTCCGCAAGGTAGGAGAAAGGGCCCGGGCAGCCAGAGGTCACTCTGCCATCACGAGGCAGGAGCCAGCCTGGGAACAAAGCCAAAGCGTGAGGCCAGCAAGGTGACCAGACAGAGCGGGTTACCTAACTCCTCACCCTCCCGCCCCCACACCTCGCGCAGGCGAACCTGACTCAAGCTGGGGCCGATCTCGGTGCTGATCGAGGCTGACTTTCGTGGCTGCCACAAGTCAGGCTGGGTTTCTGCCAGGTGAGGCCGATTGACATGTGGTGCGGATGACACTATTTATTAACTTTTTTTTGATTTTTGGGTCCTGGCTCCTGCACTCAGGAGTCGCTCCTGGCGGTGCTCGGGGGACCCTATGGGATGCTGGGAATCAAACCCGGGTTGGCCGCATGCAAGGCAAACGCCCTCCCCGCTGTGCTATCGCTCCAGCCACTGACACTATTTATTGACGAGACAAAGGAACGGGCAAGGAGGGTGTTGATCACGGCCGTTAATCTGAGCTCTGGGGGACATCCCAGATGCTCACGCTTGTGCTCGCTTTTCTCCTCGGTCCTGGTGACATCTAACCACACCAGACCACCAGGCAATGTCAAGGGGCACCTGCGTCCTGCACGCGGGAAGCCTCGGTTCAATCTCTGGCAGTGTGTGGCCTGAGCACTGCCCCTGAGCACCAAACCAGAGCATGTTGGAGTCCCAACACAAGGAGGGGTTCGGGAGTTCGGGGGGGCTGGGCTCTGCATGTGTGAGGCCCAGGGCTTGATGCTGGGCCTTCGGGAAAGGGTCTGAGAAAAGACGACGAAAGTGCCGAGAGCCCGGAGCCCACGCAAAGGTCACACACAGGGTCTGGTGGCAGCAGAGAGGAGGAGGAAGGAGGCGACGGAGGACCAGGACAGAAGGCGGCTGGGCTTCTCCTGCCGCGTGGGAGACCGTGTCCAAGGGGACCGGTGATGGCCCCAGCGGCCTCTCTCTCGACGCTCCCCACCCGGATCCCCACGCCTCCCATGGCAGCCCCTCAGCCGGGATCACTAGGCGCTCCCGTCCCCAGTCGCTGAGCGGCCGGTGCCACTGTCTTCCCACACCTGTTTCTAAGACAATCCCCAGCCCTTGCCGTAACAGGATCCCTTGCGCGGGCAACTGTGTCCCCTGACTTGGCCCTGGAACACCACCTGCTGAGCAGTGGAAACCTTCCCTGTGTGTGTGTGTGTGTGTGTGTGTGTGTGTGTGTGTGTGTGTGTGTCCCCGCTGACTGTCTGGGCACAAAAAAGCCCATTCAAGGGCTGTGGAATGAAAACGCAGGAGGCAAAACAGACCCATCCCTGGCTGGAAAGATCTCTGGAGCGAAGGAGAGGCGAGACCCCCCCCACCCCGCTACGCACACCCCACTCAGTGCATACGAGTACTCCCCTCTGCCAATGAGCTCCGGGTTCCCAGCTCGGAGCCCCGAGCCATTCATCAGGCCGGGACACCTTTTTCTTTTTATGATTTTTGGGGGGCTTTTGGGGTCACACCTGGCAATGCACAGGGGTTACTCCTGGCTCATGCACTCAGGAATGACCCCTAGCGGTGCTCAGGGGACCCTATGGGATGCCGGGATCGAACTCAGGTTGGCTGCATGCAAGGCAAACGCCCTCCCCGCTGTGCTATCGCTCCAGCCCCACTGGGACACTTTTTGTCCGCAACATCTGCCTGGCATCCCCTGGGCAGACCTGGGAAGGTGACCCTCTTCACAGGCTTCCACGGCCACTAACAGGCTCCCTTCCTCCTTGCTCAGGACCAAAGGGTTTGGATAAAGGGACACTTAGAACATGGCCAGAGTGGCCAGTGCAGTTTAAAATGGAATCCTCAGGACAGAGCTGAATGTGAGATGCTTTGGGAAGCACTTCTGCGGCGGGACAGGGTCTAATTACCACCCCCATGCAGGGAGGAAGGATCTAGTTTTGGACGTGGGGGGGTGCGGGGGGGATGCGGCAGAGAACTGGGCAGCGGCCAGCCTGCACCGTCTTTGACTCCTTCAACCAAAGGACAAAAGCCACAGACCTGGTCGATCCAAGCTGCCTTCTGCACCCCGGCAACACCCCCTCCCCAAAAACTGTTAGGGCTAAGAAAAATACACTTGAGGCTAAGCGGAAAGGAGGAGAGGTTGAACTTCACCCTCCGGACACGCGATGTCCTTGGCCGTTTGAAAATGTCTCCGAGAGGCTGGGCTTGGATTTTTCTCTGCCACAGAAAGCAAGGATAAGGGTTGGCGAAGGCGCCCTTCTTCCGGCGCGATTTACAGAGCCGTGCGCTGGGAATTTCAGAGGTTACAAGAGCTTGCCACCCCTCGACTGTGTTCTGAGAACATGAGACGCTCTGAGTGAGACGACCCAGCCACGGGACGCGTCCCCGATACCATCGTATCTGTGCGAATTTATGATCGTGATTGCTGTTGCTCTCGGGATGCGCCTGAGTGACTAATCACAGACGCATCAGGTAGAAGGAAAAACCTCGTGCTCAGCACTATGTGCAGTTCCTGGCCTCCACTGGGGGACTCGTGGAACTTATCTCTGGCAGATACTGCAGGCGGCTGCAGCATACTCAAACATCGTCCTCGGAAGTCACTGTCACTGGAAGGCAGGTGACGGCTGGGGTGTCAGAAGCCTGTGTCCAGGCCGTCTCCTGGAGAGCCAGTGAACCGCGCAGGTAAGCCAGCTGCAAGTGTGAGGGGATCTGAAATTCAAATTCAAGGTCTCCTGGCTTCACCTGGCCCCGGCTTCTTTTTTTTTTCTTTTTGGGTCACACCCGGCGATGCACAGGGGTGACTCCTAGCTCATACACTCAGGAATTACTCCTGGCAGTAATCAGGGGGACCCTACGGGAAGCTGGGAATCGAACCCGGGTCAGCCGTGTGCAAGGCAAACGCCCTGCCCACTGTATTATTGCTCTAGCCCCTGGCCCCGCTTCTAAAGGGCACTGTGCCAGGCTGTGGCACGTTGCTCGTGGCATGCACAACTCCTCTCTTGCAAAGGCGGACTGGGAGCACATGGTTCCTCAGTGCCACAGGCTCGTGGCCCCCTAGCCCATGTTCTCCGACCACTACCATCGTGCCCCAGGAGTCCAGGGACAAATCTAAGGGGCGCCTCCAATCCCTGGGAAAAACAAGACCGGAAGAAAGAGCTGAAGTACAGTATCTCTCTTCTACATGTTTCAGCATGATTTTCTTGGCTAGAGCGATAGCACAGCAGGTAGGGCCTTTGCCTTGCACGCGGCCGACCCGGGTTCGATTTCTCCGTCCCTCTCGGAGAGCTCAGCAAGCTACCGAGAGTGTCCCGCCCGCACGGCAGGGCCTGGCAAGCTCCCTGTGGCGTATCTGAGATGCCAAAAACAGTAACAACAACGTTACTGGTCTCCAACGAGCAAATCGATGGACAACGGGAGGACAGTGCGACAGTGCGACATCCTTTTAGTTTTGGAATCACACACCCAGCAGTGCTCAAAGCTTACTCCTGGCTCTGTACTCGGGGATCACTCCTGGTAGCCTCAGGAGAACACATCCGGTGCCAGGGATCAAACCCGGGTCGGCTGCATGCAAGGAACGTGCCCTGACACGGCAGCCCGCTACAAGGTTTTCTTCCCTCCTGGTTTACTCAAACTAAGCCTGACAGGTAAAGACGAAAATGCACTAGAGACACACTTCCCGTTTCAACACGGAAACCACCACCAACCAACTCTGCAAGCTTTCCTCTGCGCGGAGCCAGGCACAACCCCGCCGGTCGGGGCAATCCACACCCACAAGTCATCGGGAACCAGCTCCCCGTCCTCCGTTCCCACTGCAACCCTTCCCAAACACCTCGGAAGGAAACGCCGCTGGGGACGGGAGGCGAGGAGATTGCCCAACGCCGACACAGGCACCCACAGTTTCTGGGCTGTGACGCAGGCTGCCCTGCGTTTTGCAGAAGTTGACATCACCGAAGCAAAGTCAGTCAAGACTCGGCAAGCCTGCCTTCCCTCCCTGAGCGTCCCGGACCTAGAATGCTCCACAGAGACGTCAAGAGGCAGGCCGAGGGGGGGCGCATCATTCGCCAAGACGGCCAACTGGAGATACCTGAGCTCAGGGTCAAGCTGGGTGATGTTTAAGGCCGGTCACACAGGCTCTCCGTCAGGGGGATTTGCACCAGGCAGTGCTCAGGGCACCGTGGAGGAGTGGGAATCGAACCTGGGGGTGTCGTGTGCACAGTACAGACCGGTTCGGTCCTCTTTCTGAGCCGGCTCCCCAGACGACAGCAACGGTCACTGGGGAACGGCTGGAAAGCAACGTGGCTATGGAGAGTGGCGTGAAATCACGTGGAAGGTCACGTGGGGTTTCAGAAAGGCGGCCACTGGCTCTGCTCACAAATGCACCTGCACACAGGAAAGCGTCTAGAAAGACGCAGCTGCGAGACAAGCCTCAGATGGGGCTTCGCGACACACCGATACTGTCCGGCTGGGAGCACAGGGTCCTTTTTGGACTCGTAAAAAGTTCAGGCCTGGTGGGGCTGGAGCGACAGCACAGCGAGTAGGGCATTTGCCTGGCAAGCGGCTAACCCAGGTTCGATCCCCGGCATCCCACAGGGTCCCCTGAGCACGGCCAGGAGTGATTCCTGAGTGCATGAGCCAGGAGTGATCCAAAAGGAAAAAAAAAAGTTTAAGCCTGGTGCCAAAGCCCAGCAGTGCTCACGTGCCGGAATAGTTCTATTCTGAACTGAGATGCCAGGGAAAGAATTCTCTCCGGGCTGAGAGGGCAAAAGGGAATGTCCTGCCACAGAGGCAGGGTGGGTTGGGGGGATGGGGGTGGGAGGGGTACTGGGACCCGTGGAGGTGGAGAATGGGCACTGGTGGAGGGATGGGCACTCGATCACCGTATAACTGAAACCCAAGCACAAAATCTTGCAAGTCCACAACTGTACCTCGTGGTGTTTCACTAACAAAAATAAATAAATAAATAAAAGATAGAGGCATCAAAAAACAAAACAAAACAGGAATGATCTCTGGGCTTCCCTGCTCCTCCATCCCTTTTCGTCAGCCTGGCTGGGGAGGGCAGCCACCCAGCCGGGGCACCCAGCAGCAGTAGGTGCCAGGCCCGGAGGCGTGGAGGGACTCGAGTCAGGCAGTGATCAGGTGAGGAAAGGGAGGACGCCCTGTTCTGGGCAAAGGAACGCACTTTGGAAACAAAAATAACCTCTTAACAAAGACACAGTATCCAGGAGCCAGAAGAACAATAACACAGGGGTTAAGACGCTTGCCTTGCATCCGGCCAGCCCTGATCTGATCTGTCCCATCCCTGGAACCAAGTATGAGCCCTGAGCACAGCTGAGTGTAACCCAAAGCCCAACCCCAAATAATTTTCCTTTTTCTAAAGAAGAATCTACTGTCAGGGCCAGGGCAACAGCATGGTGGGGAAAGCACTTGTCTTACACTTGGCTGATCCAGGCTCAACCCCCGGAATCCTCTATGGTCCCCTGAGTACTGCCAGGAGTAATTCCTGAGCACAGAGTCAGGAGTAACCCCAGAGCATCACCAAGTGTGGCCCCAACACCCCACCCTCCGCCCAAACATCAGAAATCTATTGCCTAAGGGCTGGAGAAACAGTACAGGGGCTAAGGTCCCTGCCGGCAACGGCAACCCCTTCCCTTTGGCCTCCCAAGCACCCTGGAGTAACCCCGGGGGCAGAGCTGCAAGTCGCCCCCAAGCATTGCTGGGGGTGCCCCCAAAGCAAGATCACTGATAATAATGAGAGACATACAGCAGGGAGGGCGCTTGTGCTCACGATAGACCCGGGTTTGATCCCCGGCACCCCCTAGGGTCCCCAAGCTTGCCAGGACTGATCCCTGTGCACAGAGCCAGGAGAAAGCCCTGAGCACTGTCGGGTGCGGCCCCAAACACACACACAGTAAGAATAAAGCAAAGGGGGAACGAATCTACTCTCTGGGACCAGAGACAGCACCGGGGCTAGGCCCTGGCCGTGCACGCAGCCAACCCCAGTGACATCCCCAACACTGCACAGCCTCCCTCGAGCCCACAACCAGCGACAGCACGGAGCTGGGAACGGTCCTGGAGCACTGCCGAGTGTGCCCCGGTCCCCTAGTACTGTCCAAAATGGGGTAAGATACACCGATCGGGGCCGGAGAACCAGATGGCGGAGGTTAAGACGCCTGCCTGCCTGGCGTGTCGCCATCTCTGGGACCGAGCAATGGCAGGGGTGGCCCTGGGGAGCGCAGAGCCAGGAGGGGCCCCTGAGCACTGCCCAATCACACTCCCCCCGCCCCCTCCCACCCAGAAAAGCGGATCAGATTCCCCAGAAACTTCCAGATCCGAGCCATATCATCATCGGCACGAAGACACACACAGAGGAAGAAGGGTTTGGGGTATTTCGATGTGAAATGCCAGGGAGAGGTGGGTTCGGGGGCCACAGCGGGGTTCCTCCACCTTCTCCTTCCAACCTGGCTCCCACCCTCTGGGCATGGGCGCTCCCGGCCGCACCCCTCCCCAAGTCGAATGCAGTGCCCCCTCCCCTTCTAAGGCTGCCACCGGTCCCCTGCAACGTGCAGGGACCCAGAGGGGGCAGAAACGCCGCTGCCCACCCCTTCCCCCTGTCCCCTGAGCCCAGGACACCAGATCCCTCTGCCAGCCGCTTCTTGACAAGTTTCCCAGGGGGCGGCCTGGCAGATGCGCAACGCAGAGAGACGCAGCAAGAAGAAAATGACGAATAAATGACAACCAGGACGCCAGGGACCCCCCGGACGACCCCAGCGGGCCCCCTCCAAGGGGTCGTCCGGGAGCCGGCGGGGCGGGCAGCAGCAGGTGTGCCGGGTGGGCCAACAGCACCGACGCCGCGGGACTGGGGCTGCGCTTCCGAACCGAACCGCGCGGTCCCCCGGGCCAGGGTGGGGGGCGGGCGGGGGTCGTAAGACCGGGACCGGCCTGCGGCGGGGGTGGGAGGGACGGAGACCCCGGGGGTGGGCGGGGTGGGGGAGGGAGGCCTGGGGCGCAGGGGGGGGGAGCTGGGGCGACAGAAGGAGATCGGGGTGGGGGTGCGGGCGGAGCCCCCCGGAGCGTCGCGGAGGGGGACCCCGGGGTGGCCGGGGGCGGCCGGGGGTGGGCGGGCGGCCAGCGGCACCGGGGCGGGCCCCGGGCCCCGGGACGGAAAGGAGCAGAAGGACCGCGCTGGAAGAGAGAGAAAGTTGCCCCCAAGCACGGATCGGGGACCCCCTCGCCCCCGGGCGCGCGTGGAGCACTGCGCGCGGAGTCCCGGCTCGGGGGCCGCGGGGCTTCTCTCGCGCGGCGCCCGGCCCCGACGGGGTGGGGGTGGAGGGCTCGGGCGGGGGGCCAGCGAGGGCCGAGGCGGGCCCGTGCACGGCGGCGGGCAGGGGCGAGGGGCGACCCGGGCGGCGGCCGCGACCCCCAGCACCTACCGGGCTCGGCGGCGGCGAAGACGGGCGGCGGCGGCGGCGGCGGCGGCGGCGGAAGGGGGCGTGGCCCGGCGCTGGGCCCGCCGCCCCGCCCCCGCGCTCGCCTTCCGCGCAGCCCATTGGTGGGCCGGCGCGCGCCTCGGCCAATCAGCGCCGAGCAGCGCCGTTTGGAAACTTTTCTTCCCGGGCCCGGGCGCGGCCGGCCACGCGGCGGCCGTGGGCGGGAGCGGCGGGGCGGGTCGGGCTGGTCGGGCCGCGGGTCCCGGCTCTGGGCGCTCCCGGGGGCTCGCGGGACCCCTGCAGAGCCGACTTGGGCCCGCGGGGTCTGCACATTCGGGACCCGCGGTTCCCCCCGGCGCCAGTCGCGGTTTCCTGCCCTTGCACTTTCTCTGCAGGAGGGAAAGGACAAAGATCCAAGAGCCGTTGGGGCCAGGCCCTGGGTGTCTCCTGCCCTCTGACCCCCAGATAAAACTGACAGCATTTTCTTCTCCTAAAAAGCGCAAGATTTAGTGTGCAGAGTTCGTTTTTTGTTTTTTTTTTTTTGTAGGAGTACTGCTACTTATTCAGCCACTGATCAGCTGATTGAATCGTGCATGAACTCCACCTTATTTTCTTTTTTCCATTTTTTATGATTTTATTTATTGAATCACCGTGAGAGCAGTTACAACGCTTTCGGGTCTAAGTCTCGGTCATACAATGAAACACCCGAACTTCACCAGTGCCCATTCTCCACCACCAAAAACCCCAGTATACCCCCATCGCACACCCTCCCCGGACCTGTGGGGCAGATGATTTCCACATTACTCTCTCTCTCTACTTTGATCACATTCAGTATTTCGACACCAGACCCACCATTATT
Source organism: Sorex fumeus (assembly GCF_029834395.1). Taxonomy (NCBI): domain Eukaryota; kingdom Metazoa; phylum Chordata; class Mammalia; order Eulipotyphla; family Soricidae; genus Sorex; species Sorex fumeus. The sequence goes on along the minus strand of NW_026606139.1, from coordinate 4,351,170 downwards.
GTTTGAGATTTTACCCCAACACTCAGCTGAAAGGGCAACAGTAGACAATTTGTGTTCTATTGCTGGTTATGAATAACATATGATGTCGCGTGGCCGCAATAGGGCCATGTGAATTTGAAATTCCGAAATTTTAACACTTAAATCTGGAGGGATTTCTGCCAAAAGCCACTGGGTTTTGAGATTTGCTCCTGAGTCTCTGGGATCATGGCTGTTGAGCAGCTTGATCAGGAGCCAGAGAGGCCGTTAGTGGGCGATGACTTGGGGTCTCGTTGGGGTGGGGAGACCAGGACCGGCTCCACCCCCATCCCGCGAGGCCCAACCAGCTTTGTCACTGCGGGCCCAAGCCTGACTGTCCAATGGATGACGGCCACCAAGCCGCCAAGGGGGATCAGGCGGAGGAACAACACCCTTTCCTCCCTGGGGTGCCCCGGCAACAGTAACCTACTGCAGGGTCCGGACACATTTCTGCCAAACGCCTTGGGTTTCGAGATTTGTTTCTGAGTCTCTGGGATCAAGGCCGTCAAGCATCTTGATCAGGAGCCAGAGAGGCCGTTCGTGGGCGATGAGAGTTCGGTCTTTTGCCTGGCTTGAAATCCTACCTCTGCAACCATCATCATTGACTCCATTCTCTGTGACTTAATTTCTCATCTATAAAATCAGGCTTGATAGGATTCTGTCCCACGGAGATTAAACACATTAACTGGGCATTTGTAGGACACTTAGGACAGTGACCCATCCGTGCATCGTTAAGAACATACTGTTTATTTATTTATTTTTTGATTGGCTGTATGAGGCACAGTGTCAACTTGGTTTTTGTGTTTTGGGAGGCGTGGGACACACCTGGCGGTCCTCAGAGCTGGCTCCTGGCGCTGCGCTCAGGGATGACCCCTGATGGGGCTCTGTAGACCCTGTGTTTTACGCCGAGGCATGAATCTCGCTAGGCTGCTTGCAAGGCACGCACCCTGGCCGTTGCACCATCTCTCCAGCCCCAAGAGTGCCAGCTCCTTGCCCTGGGTTTGCTCTTTCAATTTTCACAGGAGCTTCCGTTGTTCATCACCAGGTATTCATGTCACACTCATGCTTCAAACACGAGGATGCCACACAAAATTTCTCTCTTCAAAGGGCTGATGCTATTAAGACAGACACCAGACCAGGAAACAGGAAAGGTGCCATAGTTTCAGATGCTCATAAGTGCTGTGAATAAGGCAAGGTCATGGGAAAAGGGCTGGAGGTGGGAGAAGCAGGCGCTTTCGGACAGAAAGGTGGGTGCTGGTGGGGTGAACCTCCAGATGGGACCTCCAGGAAAGGACTTTTATTTCCTAGCTTTATCTAAAACAATTTTTTTTTACTTTTGGGGTCACACTGGGCGATGCTGAGGGGTTACTTCCAGCCCTGCACTCAGTAACAATTCCTGGTGGTTCTCTGGGGGGAGGGAGGGACATTATAGGATGCCATGGATCCAACTTCGTCCCAAGGTAAATGCCCTCCCGCACTGGACTGTGGCTCTTGCCCCTGTTCTTGGTTTAAAGAAGAGAAAACAAAGGTGCAAGGTCTTGGCCCAAGATTCGCAAATAAGAAATGAGTCTTCAAAGTGCCATCAGTTTGACTACCTTGCTGATATTTTAGCGAAGAGAGAAAATGGAGCTGGGGGAGCAGAGAGAGAGAGAGAGAGAGAGAGAGAGAGAGAGAGAGAGAGAGCCATAAAAAGAAGCTGGGACCTGTTTCCTTCTCCCCCTTACCCCTCCTCTACCTCCCCATTCTTGAGTACTAAGCCGGTGGCAGAGAGATTTTAGCTGCTCTCTAAAGTGAGTTTTCTCACCCCAAAGAATCCCTCTGCAGGAAAAAAAAAAAAAAGAATCCCTCTGCAGGGCCGGAGCATTTGAAAAGCCGGTAGGGCATTTGCCTTGCACGTTGCCGACCCGAGTTCAAACCCCGGCATCCCATATGGTCCCCCTAGCACCATCAGGAATAATTCCTGAGTCCAGAGCCAGGAGTAAACCCTGAGCATCACTGGGTGTGACCCAAAAAAGGAAAAAAAAATCCTTCTGCCAGTCAGCCACAGTTAAGGTTCTTGCTGTAGTAGTTCCTGAGAAGTTCAGAACCCACAGGGAAGGAAAGTACCAAAATGTCCTTTCAGAAAGACATTTTTTTCCCATCCTCTTCCCAAAGGCGAACGAATCCTTTGCACTCTCTTGTCATGAGCGCTTTGTTTCACCTAAGAATTAATTTGGCTCTCAACATGTGAAATTTTTGAATGCGGAATCGTTTCCAGTTTATCAATAGAGCACACATTGATGAGACCAGTTCTGGCTAAGAGGCATTGATCACGTTGTTTAAACTGGTTATTCTCAACTGTCTTCATTTTCCATAAAGAGAAAAGAGATTGAAATGATTGTCCTCAAAGTTCTCTGCGGGAAAAAAGACTTTAGAGAGCCAGGGTTGTCATGGGGTGGGGGTGGGGGGAAGGACATTGGGCTACTTTTAAATCTTTCCCGTCTTTATTAGGTTCCTTTTTTACGTAGTTTTCAATTATTAATAGAGCTTGGTTTTCCTTAAATCATTCTCTCAAAACTATGGATTTTTGTTTTTCTTTTCTTTGTCTTGGGCTGGAGCGATAGCACAGTGGGTAGGGCGCTTGCCTTGCACACAGCTGACCTGGGCCAACCCCTGTTCAATACTTCCGACCCTCTCGGAGAGCCCAGCACGCTACCAAGAGTATCTCGCCCGCACAGCAAAGCGTGGCAAGCTCCCTGTGACGTATTCAATATGCCAAACACAGTAACAACAAGTCTCACAATTTGTTGTGAGACGTTTCTGGTGCCTCCTCGAGCAAATCGATGAACAATGGGAGGACAGTGTCTTGGGTCACACCCAGTGGTGTTCAGGGCTCACTCCTGGCTGTGTGCTCAGGGATCATTCCTGGTGGGGCTTGGGGCGTACATATAACGTTCTTGGGATTAAACTAAGGTTTGTGTGCAAGGCAAGTGTCCTGCCTGCTGTGCTATGGCTCCAGCACCAAAATTAACTGTTTAAAACACTAAATTTAAGCTGACAGAAGAGAATTTGCTGGAGATAGGTAATCTAGGATCTGATGTAAATGCAGTCATTTTATTTTATTTTTTTTAATGTAGGAGTACTGCTATTTATTCAGCCACTGATTAGCTGATTGAATTGTGCATGAACTCCACCTTACTTTTTTTTCATTTTTTTAATTTATTTTTTATTTATTGCTCGAGCGGGCCCAGTAACATCTCCATTGGAGACTTTGTTGTTACTGTGTCTGGCATATCGAATACTCTCGGTAGCTTGCCGGGCTCTCCGAGAGGGGCGGAGGAATCGAACTCCGGTCGGCCATGTTGGCCGCTTGTAAGGCGAACGCCCTACCCGCTGTGCTATCGCACAGTGAGAGCAATTACAAAGCTTTCGGGTCTAAGTCTCGGTCATACAATGAAACACCCGAATCTTCACCGGTGCCCATTCTCCACCACAAAAACCCCAGTATACCCCCAGTCCCCACCCTCCCCCTACCTGTGGGGCAGATGATTTCCACATTACCCTCTCTCTACTTTGATCACATTCAATATTTTGACACCAGACCCACCATTATTATTTGAGATTTGACCCCAACACTCAGATCTGCTGAAAAGGCAACAGTAGACAATTTGTATTCTATTGCTGGTTATGAATAACAGATGATGTTGCGTGGCTGCAGTAGGGCCATGTGAATTTGAAATCCCAAAATTTTAACACTTAAATCTGGAGGGATTTCTGCCAAAAGCCACTGGGTTTTGAGATTTGCTCCTGAGTCTCTGGGATCATGGCCGTTGAGCAGCTTGATCAGGAGCCAAAGAGGTCGTTTGTGGGCGATGACTTGGGGTCTCGTTGGGACGGGGAGGACAGGCCCAGCTCCACCCCCATCCCATGAGGCCCAACAAGTTTTGTCACTGCAGGCCCAAGCCTGACTGTCCAATGGCCTCTGGAGGATGACGGCCACTGAGCCGCCAGGGAGAAGCAGGCAGAGGGATAGCACCCTTTGCCCCCTGGGATGGCCTGGCGACAGTAACCTACTGCGGGGTCCAGCCGCATTTCCGCCAAAAGCCGCTGGGTTTCGAGATTTGTTTCTGAGTCTCTGGGATCATGGCCATTAAGCAGCTTGATCAGGAGCCCAAGAGGCCGGTCGTGGGCAATGACTTGGGGTCCCGTTGGGGTGGGGAGGACAGGCCCAGCTCCCCCCACATCCCGTGAGGCCCTGCGTGTCTCGTCACTGGGGGCCCAAACCTAACTGTCCAGTGGCTTCTGAAGAATGCCGGCCACTGGGCCGCCCAGGGGAACAGGCCAAGGCACAAAACCTATTCCCACCTGGGTTGGCCCAGCACTGGTAACCTACTGTAGGGACCAGACGCATTTCTAATGCAGTCATTTTAAACAGCATTTTAAATTAATCCCAGTTTCATAAACATGAAGATTGTAATTTTGATAAGGAAAAATCTAGAGAGGTAGCCTTAAATGGATGGACACGGAGAGTATCATGCTGAGTGAAATGAGTCAGAAGGAGAGGGGCTGTTACAGGATGGCTGCCTTCATCTGTGGAATATATGAGCCTAACATCCAAGGCCAAGGAAAACTGGGGCCAGGAGGACTGGGAAATGGTTGGAAGCTTGTCACAGGAGTGTGGGGGCTGAAGAGCAGTTAGGATCGAGAAGGGACCAATGTGACAATAATAATTGGAAGTGATCATTGTGGACAGGAACTGAGGTTGGAAGTAGGTAAAGGGATATACCTGATGACCTTTCAGTATCTGTATTGCAAACCATAGGCCCAAAAGGAGAGAGAGAGAGAGAGAGAGAGAGAGAGAGAGAGAGAGAGAGAGAGAGAGAAGTGCCTGCCATAGAGGCGGCGTGGGAGGTTGAGCAGGAGGGAAACCGGTTCTGAAGCTGCCCTTACAGTGGGCTGAGCTGAGCCCTCCTTTGAGGCGTGGGGCCAGACAGCCTGTGGACAGTGAACAGGCAAAGGAAGCCAGACCCACAGCCATGGAGATGCTTGATGGTGGGGAGCTGGTGCCTTGTATCACAGGACCCTGGGTTTGTTCCCGGATTCCACATTGGCCCTATCTATGGGTACTGCAGGATGTGGTCTGGTGACCCCAGCACAGCTGGGCCAAAGCATTGAGCTGTTAAACCAAACCGGAATGTCCCCAGAGGAGTCACACAAAGACAAGTTTTGATACAACAAGCAAAGGGTCTTTATTGGCTAGCTCAAGTTAGGGCCCCCGTCTGGCTCACCAACACAGGGGCAGCTTCCTCAGAGCGAGTGGCCCCTTGCCACGGGTGCGCAGGGATTTTAGTCTTCCAGCATTACATAACAGGGGTTTGGCAATAGTCTAGGGGGCTTTCCAGCTATTTGGCAACTTCTGATTGGCTGCAGGTAGGCTGAGGTCGTTGCCAGGGACCTTCCCGGTCATTTCTGTTTGGTTGTCCTGGCTGGTCACATCACTTTGGGAAACCGTAACTTAAGCCGAGGAAACCAAAACTTAGGCCTGGCTCTTTATTGAACCTGTCATGGTGCTGCCTTAGTGTCTTTATCTTTCAGCATCTCATAGGGCCCCTTGAGCCCACTAGGAGTAAACCCTGAGTCTGGAGCCAGGAGTAAGCCCTGAGCACAACCGGGTATTGCCTAAAATAAAAAAAGAGAAGGAGGAGGAGGAGGAGGAGGAGGAAAGAAAAGAAAGAGAAAACACAGAAAGCTGAGGAGAAAAGAGGAACTTTATTGACAGCGAAACAACTGAAGTGGGGAAGGACGCCCACCGCAGGGGCTGGAGACCAGACACCGAGCCAGGGAGCTGGTCTCGGCAACGGCAGAGACAGTGACGTAGCAGCTTACACATATTCTAGTCATTTTCCAGGAAACTCATGCATCTTCATGAGGGGAAAGCCAGCGCATGTGGAAGGGAGAAACATACTACAAACGTATGTCATATATACCAAAAACGGCAGAGAAATGTCACGGGGGCGTGTATTTTAGTAAAGCCATGAAAAGGAAGGCGGCTGGAGGTCAAGAAGGACTCTGTGGCACAGTGTCCACCGAACCGTCCTGTCTGACCAGGGGCCTGGGGTCTTCAGCAAAGATGTTTGATTTTGTTTGCAGGCCACACCCAGCCCCAGGGATCACTCCTGGTGGTGCTTGGGGGACTATGTCCAGTGCTAGGACTTGAACCCAGGTCAGTCGCAGGCAAGGCACGTGCCTTACCTGCTCTGCTGTTCCTCCGGCCTGTGAAAGTGTTCCTCAAGTTCTGTTTCGGCTCCTGCAGTGCCACTCAGACGCAACAGGGCAGCTTCTTCCAGAGAGATGTTGTCACATCCTCTAAACAATGACGCGCCTCACTCTGGTGTTTTAAGTTTTTCTTTTCTTTTTTCTTTTTCTTTCCCTTTGCTTTGTTCTGTTTTGTTTTGGGGGCCACACTTGGTGATACTCGTTGAACCCTAGTCTGCCATGTGCAAGGTAAGATCTCTACTCACTGTACTACCACTCTGGTTGAAGGCACAAAAATTTAAACTGAGGGGCTGGAGTGATAGCACAGTGGGCAGTGCGCTTGCCTTGCACACGGCCAACCCGGGTTCGATTCCCAGCATCCCATATGGTCCCCTGAGCACCGCCAGGGGTAATTTCTGAGTGCAGAGCCAGGAGTAACCCCTGTGCATTGCCAGGTGTGACCCAAAGAAGCAAAAAATAATAATAATAATAAACTAAACTGAGGAACTGTCCACAGAGGGGGCAGAAAGATAACTCAAAGGGCTGGAGCCCTTCCTAGGCCTGGCATGAATCCAGGCACCTCATGCCTCTCTCTCCCATAAACATTTCCATGTATGGTCCAGGTGGTCCCCAAGCATGGCCAGAGCAGTCCTGGTGGTCCCAGTACTTCTGACAGTACCTCATCACCAGAGCCAGTATCGAACCATGTGGCCCAAACAGGAGGGCCAAGTATCGCCAGGATGGCCCTCGGCTCCTTGCCGAGAGAGGATGAGGATGAAGAGACCCACAGAGGCAAAAATGGGGGCGTCCAGTATGCCTGGAAATCTAGTATGGATTGGATTGCAAATCGTGGCACCAAAATTAATTCAAAATTCATTTTGAAAAGCAATACAATTTGGGGGGGGGGGCGGGCAGCTGGAGAAATAGTACAGTAGGTAGGGAACTGGCCTTGCAGTTGGCTGACCAGGTCTGATCCCTGGCACCTCATATTCTCCCTGAACCCCACCAGAAGAAGTGACCAGTGAGTGCAGAGCCAGGAGTAAGCCCTGAGCACTGCTGAGTGTCGACCCCAAACCAAAAATAATAATAATATGTTTTCATGTGCAAGGGAAATAAAGGAAAAATAGAAGAAGAGAAGGAAAGGGAGAAAAGGAAAGGAAAGGAAAGGAAAGGAAAGGAAAGGAAAGGAAAGGAAAGGAAAGGAAAGGAAAGGAAAGGAAAAAGGAAAGGAATTCTGGCAGGCTTGCTTCTGTGTTCCACTAGAGGTGAAGACAGAAGCTTACTAAGTTTCTTGCCCTCAACTGCAGAAGCAATTCCAAAGGCATTGCCAAAGCCACCCACTCGCCCAGTCCGGCTCCCTCCTGGAAAGAAGGCCCCAGTGCCCAGTCCTGGCCTGCCCTCGGGAACTGAGCTGCTCCTCACATGAGCTGCTCCGCGTCCCCAGCCCTCCATGTCCACAGCATAAAGTCATCTTGGTGCCTGCCCTTCAGTGCTCTTGGGCCCCTTCAGTGCCCCACCCACAGTCCCCCTCCAGGCCTCGCACCCATCCTGCCCCAGGTTAAGGAAGCTGCATAGGCCTGACAGTCGCTAGGTATCCAACCACCACTGTGTGTCCACGCTTCAGATCCCAGCGCAGATGTTGCCTCCCTCAGGAAGTCCTCCCTCTCCATGCTGCACTGAAGCTTCACCTGTGATGTTCTCCCGAGCCCCAGACACCGTCTCACAGAAGGACGAGGTCTGGCGGTGCTGTGCCTCCAGTGTGGGGTCTACCACACTGGGGATTCAGAGGGGAGTGGATGACTCGGTGGGGAGGAACCTGGATAAATGGAAGATGAGTGAAAACATTCACGGAAACGTGGACAGATCACGAGTGGGTACCTGAGGGCAAGTGACCTGGGCCTGAGGGATGGATGGAAAGATGGATGAATGGATGAAGACTAAATGAGAGGAAGGATGTGTTCCATTTATCTTTTCCTTTTTTTCCTGGCTTTTTGGGTCACACCCAGCAATGTTCAGGGATTACTTCTGGCTCTGCACTCAGGAATTATTCCTGGCGGTGCTCAGGAGACCCCATGGGATGTTGGGGATGAGACTCAGGCTGGCTGCATGCAAGGCGAATGCCCGACCCACTGTACTATCGATCCGGCTCCTCTGTTGTATTTTTCAAGGGTTTTGTTCCAATTGCTTAGTAGGTGTCTGGCAAAGAGTAAACACTCAAAAAATATTTGCCACATAAATTACATGGTGAGAAACCTCAAACAACACCCCGCCCTGACCAGGGCTCTGGCAGCCGAAGACCTCCAGGACCAGCCACCACCATGCTGAGACCACTCTCCACACGCATGAAGGTACCGGCAGAGGAACAAAGGCAAGCGGGTCCTGGGGCTGAGATGTCCAAGCCTACTCGGATCAGGGCTGAGCATCCTCCACCCAGATCCTCCATATTCCAGTAGGCAGGGGTCACACCCACCAACTGGCCCCCTGGCGCCATGTAATCCCATCAACGGCCAAGACCCAGAGACTATAAAACCCAGCTCCCGGAACCACACGGCCACTAATGTGGCCGCGCGACATCTTATTATGACATCTTATTATCTCATTCCTACTTTGGACAACCTGGCAGGCTACCGAATGTAACCTGCCCCCACACGGCAGAGTCTGGCAAACTCCCCGTGGCGTACCCAATATGCCAAATACCAGTAACAATGATGGGTCTCATTCTCCTAAAGAGCCTTGAGTTTAGCACTTTTTTTAAAATCTCAGGGCTAGGATGAGGGAGACATTACTGGGGCCTGCTCGAGGCAATCGACGAATAACAGGATGGTCGTGGTCGTGATCGTGAGCTGATTACTGAGAGGAAGGTCTGTCTGCCACCCGTACCAAGCATGATATGTTTAGCTGTATCTGAATCCCTCCTATCTTAACCCCCTCCCTAGCACTGAATCGGATGGAAGAGAGTTACATATGCAATGGGCCCTCTCCTTCTGCAAACGAACAGAGTGCCTGTAGGAGGGACTGAGCCCCCCGTCACCAGTTAGTATGGGGGAGGGTCCCCTCTGGTCCAAAGGCCATTGATACCACACAAGCTACTGTGTTGCCTCTTATGTCGTACCAGGCTTGGGACGGAACTGCTTCCTGCAAACAGAGCCCCAAATCCCCCGAGTAACTCACACATCTTCATAACCTCCAGGGTTCAAAGCCTCAGACTCATTTACCCACCCCAGAATTCAGACCCCCCGCGTTCTTCTGTCCAACCTGTTTTTCACGAACTTCCAGTTGACAATACTCATGTCACCAAAGCAACAAACCTCAGGGCCACCAGGGGTCCCCCTTTCTCATCTGGGCTTTGGTACTCATCGAGTAAGACTGTGACAGCATCGCAGTGAAGTCGTTGACCTGTGAGAGTGTCCATTACTCCCCCAACAACCCAGGCTGGGGGTCTTCTTGTTCTCTCACCTTTAAAGCAGACACTGAGGGGAGAGAACGACTGGCCTGAGGACTCGGGGATCGTAAGTGTCAGGACTTGGGTCTGCCAGGCAGCCCCAAGACCATTCTCTGACCCGTGCATACTGCTGAAATTGGTCTGTCTCCTTCCTGTCACCCACCTCTGATTCTCTGTCCCCTTCCTGCCTAAAACCTTCTAGCTCTCAGCTCTCTCAACAGCCCCCTTACCTGCCTCTCTGCCCTCGTGTCTATCCCTGAAGGTCAGTTTCTTTACTTCTGACTGGCTGATCCTTCTAGGTGCATATAAGGTCCAGAGACTCATATAAGGACCTTCCAGACTCATATAAGGTCCCCCAAATGACTGCATTCTTCTAGGCCCACATAAGGTCGAGAGTTGGGGACCCTATAGGGTGCAGGGGATCAAACCTGCAAGATAAAGGCCCCACAGGCTGGACTACCTCTCCAGCCCCACGCATAGAAAAGTTATATATTTGCAAACCCCCATATGACTGCAGGTCCCAAGTACCCTCAGAATAAAGTCATCACACAATCTCCTAAGGACAGGAGGAGGCTCTGCCCACAAGGACGATACGTTCAATGAGGTCCTCCAGATCTCATACCAGGAGTCTGGGCACCAGGCTGAACTTCTGCTGCCACCATTCCCTCAGTCCTCACAACAGCACTTCTTCCAAGAGTTCTTGCTGTCATTTCAGTTCTTCAGTGAAGCTTCTGGACTGAAGCTTGGGTCATCCATACTCTGCTACTCTCCGTGACGACAACAGTGTTTATTTGACTGCTGGCTGAGAACCATCACCGCAGGCTTGTGGGGGACTAAGCCCCACTATGAATGCATAGTAATATGGAGTGCTATAATGACAGTCACCCCATTGCAGAGAGGAAGGAGGAGACTCAGGAGTAACTTGTGACGTCCAGTTTGAATACAGGCAGCCCAGCCCCAAAGGCCACGCTCTTGACTAGCTCATTCCACAACTTTTCATCAGGCCCCTGGGATTAGGGACAGAATCATTTATTAGGGCATTCTAATAGCAGTGTGCTTACCTTAGTTGACAGTGGAGATGGTGGCTGTATAACTTCTCAGCGGGTGGGGCCGGAGGCATAGCAGAGGGCAGATAGGGCAGATAGTCGTGTGCCTAACCATACACATGCCCGACCTTATACACATGTGTCTGCCCACACATCCACCCAGACTGTGCACACAGGCCCACGAGGCCAGCTGGGGTGATATTCAGATGGATCTTTACCACAAGTCCATCCCCAGGGCCTAGATGAAGACAACCCAGAGGAATGTTGAGAAATTTTGCCAAACTAGACTGGTTATGTTTGCACTCTGGGAGGGTTTGATCTATTCAATACTCCCTGCCCCCCCCCCCCCCCAGCCTTGCCAAGCTTGATACCTGAAACCTGGGGAAGTTGTCTGCTGAAGGAAGGTGCCCACAGTCAGAGAGATAAAGTCAGGCACATGCCTTGAGTGTGGCTGACTGGGATTCAATCCCCAGCACCCACATGGCCCCTCAGGCCCACTAGGAGTGATCCCTGAGCACATAGCTAGGAGTAAGCCTTGGGCACTGCTGGGTGTGATTCGGAAACTGAAAACAAAATAAAGAAGAAGAAGAACAACAAGGGGTACCAACACATCTGTAGGGTTTTAAAAAAATTGCATTGGGGCCAGAGATAGTACAACAACAAGGGGTGCCAACACATGTATCACAACCATAACTGTAGTGTTTTTTTTCATTTCATTTCATCATCCTGTTATTCGTCGATTGCCTCGAGCAGGCCCCAGTAACGTCTCTTTCATCCTAGCCCTGAGATTATACTCAAGGCTATTTAGGAGAATGAGACCCATCATTGTTACTGGTATTTGGCATATTTGGTACGCCACGGGGAGTTTGCCAGACTCTGCCCTGTGGGCAGGCTGCATTCGATAGCCTGCAAGTTTGTCCAAAGGAGGAATGAGATTCGCAGCCGCGCGCTTCCGGGAGCTGGATTTTATAGTCTCTGAGTCTATAGGGTTTTAAAAAATTTGTATTGGGGCCAGAGAGATAGTACAATGGGTAAGCATCTGCCTTGCACGCGACCAACCCGGGTTCGATTCCCAGCATCCCATATGGTCCCCGGAGCACTGCCAGAAGTAATTCCTGAGTGCAGAGCTAGCAGTAACCCCTGAGTACTGCCGGGTGTGACCTGAAAAAACTAACTAAATGAGTAAATAATTTGGGGTGGGGTGGGGAAGAGACCACACCCAGTGGTACTCAGGGCCTACTCCTCGCTCTGTGTTCAGGGGTCATTTCCAGCCACGCTTGAGATCGAACCCAGAATTCTTGCATGCAGAGCAAACTCATACCAGTTCTCTGAACTAGTTCCTGGCCCCAGACCTATCCATTTTTGCAGAGGAAAGAGTAGGAGGTCAAGGGTTCAGTGAATTTAAGGACAACTGGACACTAGGGATGATCTTGGCCCCCACCTCTACTACCAGACACATCCCCACACAACCATCCTGGACACCCATCCCAAGAGCCCAGAAGCCCCCACGATGCCAGTCTTACATTCTGACCACACCATCACACACACACACACACACACACACACCATGATGCAGTCAGGCACCCACCAGGCCCACCTTACCAGCATGTCACCACATGGAAGGGCTCCCACCACAAACACACACAGTAGGAGACACAGGCCCAGGCCCATGTCTGCAGCAAAGAAATCCATGGCCAGCGCCATGCCCAGCTGGGCCTGAGCAGAGGAATCCTCTCCATCATGCGGGTTCGCTACAGTGACCCCACTAGCCTGACTTTCCTCATCATCAACCAGGGAGGGGCAGCTACTCTCTGGGGGCAGATTGATTTATCCAACTAATTAGCCCCAATTAATATTAATACACATTCTTGAGAACGGCAGCAGCTCGGGCAGAGAAGCTGCCCACCGGGCTATCAACCACCACCCAGGGGACTGCAGAGGACACTCAGGAACTCCGGAGCATGGGGACAGCCCCTCAGGCACCGTCCCCAGCCCCCAGGCCAGGGCTTCTGGGGAGAGATTGCCACCATCAGCTGGGTACCCTGAGATTCAGTCTGCCCCTCCTGCTTGGGCAGTCGGGGAGTCCCAGTCCCCGAGAGAGGCCGTCCCTCCCAGCCTTTGGCCCATACGGAGAGCTGCAGGCACAGAGTAACACTGTCCCCAACGCCTTCTGAGCCTCCCTCTGCCACCCCTTGCAATCCCACGGCCCTGCCAGCCAAGCCCCCCTGTACCTCCCTCCCAAGGCTCCAAGCCCCTCCACAGATCCGAAGCTTCCTGGAACGCTCAGCTCACTGGCCCCATTACTTTGCCTCTATTAGGTCTCAGCAAACATCTGCAGAACCAAATGGGGGTGGAGAGAGGCCGGCCAAGGTCCCTGTCCCACAGGGGGTTCGGGTGTGTCCGGCTGAGGGAGGTCTTCCTCCTGCCCCAGGCCACTGCATATTCCCGCCAGTTCTTGGGTGTGGTGCCTGGCCGGGAACAGCCCAGCAAACATGCTGCCCTGGATTCAAGGGGACAGATGTACACGGGAGGAGGAGGAAGTGACATTGATGCGAAGGGCGGGTCTGGGGAGTGCTGGGACAGGGGGCCTGTGTACCCAGCTCCCTGTCTTGGGGTGGGGTCCAGTCCCAAGCAGGTCAATCTCCTGGGATTAAGAGGTGGCTGCAGACCCACCTCCACCCATGGCCGCCTCAGAGGTTCTTCCTCTGCTGCTCCCTGTCCCAGGAGGTCTCGATGGTCCCTGGCTGGAGGTTGAGGGAGCCCAGAGTCCAGCCCAGCAGTCCCCAGCAGGGCCAGCAGGGGGCGCACGACCACGGAGGCGGGCAGCCGAGAGTCACTTCAGAGAGGTCCTGTGTGGGCACATCCACCACTTAGCCTGTTTCCCAGGGGGTGGGGAGCCCCCAGGGGTGGGAGCTTAGCCTAGGGGACTGCTAAATGTTAACCCTAAGTGCTTTAGGTTTCATCGGTGAATTGCCCTCTTCCTCTTCCCAGAGCAGCTTACCATGGTCTTGCAAGCATCCCTAATCCTGAGTTTATCTATTTTTTTATTAAAAAATTTTTAATAGTGAGACACTATGAGGTACAGTTGCAGACTTACAAATTTTTGTGGTTGGGTTTCAATTATACAACGATCAAATACCCATCCCTCCACCGGTGCCCATTTCCCACCACCACGGATCCCAGTATCCCTCCCACCCCCTATCCCCCCCATCCCACCCCGCCTCTGTGGCAGGGCATTCCCTTTTGTTCTCTCTCTCCTTTTGGGTGTTGTGGTCTGCAAAAGAGGCATTGAGTGGCAATCATGTTCGGTCTATAGTCTACATTCAGCATGCTTCTCCCATCCTGGGAGGATCCTCCCAACACCCTTTATTTGGTGCTCCCTTCTCTATCTGAGCTGCCTTTCCCCCTAGCATGTGTGGCTGGCCTCCAAGCCATGGAGTAAAATTCCTGGTACTAATCTCAGCCATTCTTGGGTGTTGTCTCCTATTTTGTTGCTTTATGTTCCCCAGATGAATGCAATCTTTCTGTGTCTATCCCGCTCTTTCTGAGTCATTTCGCTTAGCATGGTACTCTCCATGTAGTACCACTTGTATGTAAATTTCATGACTTCCTCTTTTCTAACAGCTACATAGTATTCCATTGTGTAAATGTACCAAAGTTTCTGTAACCAGTCATCTGTTCTCGGGCACTCAGTTATCTTTAACCTTTCCTTTGTGTCTTGCCTCTCATTGCCAGAGTTCCCCGAGTGAACTTACTTGGTTACTTCTGAGCCAAAATTTTCTGGTAATTCTGGACTGTGTATTTGCTGTGAATCACCTGCTTTTCTATTTCCCCTACAGCCTTCTTATATTTTACTACAGAGCAATGTTCTTTGCTTAAACAGAAGGACCGTTAATGCTGTGCTCCTAACCCTTGGGCGTTGATTAACTCTGAAATGTGTCTCTCTTGGGCATCTGTCATAATTACTTGACTCAGGCTTCGGCTGCTGTAATTCCAGACACGCCAAAAGGGAGGTCCCGCCGTGGGAGTGGGGTGGACCCAGGGTGAGCGGCGAAGCTGCCCCAGCGTCGGAATGAAACAGTCTAGAAAGCAGAAATGCACGGTCTTGATGCAAGCGTGTTATCACTTCAGAGACAGGACTCCCATGGGGAAGGACAGGCTGAACTGGCCGAGAACTTAGTAAGAGCCTTGCTTGCTCTGAGAGCCCAGAGAACTACATTTTGGAATCTGTACCTCTTAACTGTGTTTATCCAAGGAACTGCAAGTGTTAATTGTTTAATACGGATACTTTAAGGGGAAGGGAAAAGCAATATAGATGTCTCGAGGAGACAGAACATCTCCTTGAGTTGATCCCCCAAAAGAATCGCCTCTCTCAGAATGCTTTACCTCTGTAAATGACCAACCACGCCTACGTAACACTCCTTCACTTTGAGCCTCCTCGGATGTTCTGTAAGCATGCTAGCAGCTCTGCATTACAAGGGCCAATTTGGGGCTGGAGCGATAGCACAGCGGGGAGGGCGTTTGCCTTGCACGCGGCCGACCGGGTTCGATTCCCAGCATCCCATAGGGTCCCCTGAGCACCGCCAGGAGTAACTCCTGAGTGCAGAGCCAGGAGGAACCCCTGTGTATCGCCGGGTGTGACCCAAAAAGCAAAATAAATAAATAAATAAATGGGCCAATTTTACCGTAGTCTGTGGCCCCTGTCTCTTTGTCTCTCCGCTGGGGAGGCCTGGGGAGAACGGGAAGGAGGTGGCTCTCGGCCACGGGAGCATGCACTGTCACAGCCCCCCACACTTTGTGAATTCACAGTGACTGCCCTGGAGGATTTCCTGACCCTCAGGTCTGGCAGAGGTGGGGCTTTGACGGGATCAGCCTGAAGAGGAGCCCCCCCAGGCAGGTGACCAGGACGCAGGGTTTTCCCTAACAGTTTTAGGGGACTCCAAATTGTACTTGGAAAGGTCCCCCAGTTGCCTCCTGATAGACAACAGGAGAAAGCCGGTCTGTGGCCAGGGCGAGGGGCAGAGAGTCAGGGGTTGAACCCTGGCATTGGCGGGGCAAGTGGTACTGGGTCACAGGTCTGGCCTTTTTAGGGGGGCAGAGGTTGGGGGTTTGCGGGAACTGCATGGCCCTGAGCACTGCCAGGAGTGAGCCCTGAGCACCAGAAAATGCCTGTGTGGCCAGAGCAGAGTAAACCAGAGGAAGAGACACCCCAAAGGCAGTGGAGCGTGGGGAGGGGTGAGGGCCCATCAGATGGGTCTGGAGACCCCAGAGGAAGCGGAGTTTCATTCGGGGAGGAGGAAAGCCGTTGAAAGGCCTTAGGAAGTGACTCGGCCGTCTTCGTAGTTTTTTGAAAGGGCTGCGAATAAGACCCAGGACTCCCCAACACAAGACAAGCGTCCGCCACTGGGCCATGGGCAGATTCACGCTTCTGAAGGCTGCTCTGCCTTCTGGAGAGTGGACCAGGGGCCAGGCTGGGTTAAGCGTCAACGCCTGAGCCCAGGGCTGGCGGGGGAGTGAACCAATGACCCTGGAAGGAATGAAGGAGAGGTGCCCAGTGCCCTCTGCCTCCTCAGCCCTCCCCCCACACACACACTCAGCAGCCTGAGAACACGGGCACCTCAGGGAACAGAGAAGGGGCAGGAAAGTAGTTCTGGTGAAGGCTGGGAGGGTGCTGACATCACAGCAGGGAAGCTCTGGGCTTGGCAGCTGACAGACGCACCCCCACCCTGACTAGGTGCCTGGCCTGGGTCCTCCCTCGAGCCTTTCTGCCCCGAGTGGCCCCACCCAGGCAAAGCAGAAGGGGCAGGTGCCACTGGGTGTGTCACCTGAAGGGGAAGCCCTGGAACGTCTGGGTGACCTGGCAGAAGCCGGGAGCCTCCTGGCCAGATCAGCCTGAGCTGTTTCTGCCAGCAAATTAGGGAATGAGGCCAGGGCTCAGGGAAGAGCCGGGGAGCTGGGGGACAAGGCAGGGGCCAGCTGCTCTCCCACGGGCCCAGAACCGGAGACGCCTCCCGTTCACGTTCAACTCCCAAACCTGGCTCAGCCTCCTGCCCTGGCAACTAGGACCCTGGAGCTTGCGGCGCCTCTCCTCCAGGAAGCCCTCCTCTCTGCGCCGGCATGATCTTTGGAAGCACCCTACTGCCCTGGAGATGGGATTTAAGCTCCTGAACTGGCCCCCCAAGTCACCTTGATTTGGTCCACCTCCAGCTCTGCTGCCTCTCTGGTGCCCAGTAGACACCTCCCTCTGCCCATCTCAACCTGGTCCTCGGGCAGATGGTTCCTTCTCACTGGAGATCCGTGTTTCTGAGCTCAAGTCTTGGGGAAGCTTCTAGACTCCTCGTAGGTCCTCCTCCTCTAGGAAGCCTTCCCAGACCAACCCACCAGACCTCTGTCCTGTGATGGCCTTCCCAGGTCTCCTAGCCCCGGCTCAGTGTTGGCTCCCCAGACTCACTGTGGGCCTGGGCTGACCCTGGGCTGACCACGGAGGACAAAGATGCAGTGAGAGGGCTGCTGCCACCAAGGAGAGTCAGGGTGTTCAGAGGCGGCCCCCACGGTGGTCACTGCACCAGGCACAGGAGTCAGCACCCCCAGCTCTGGGGCTGAGGCCAGCACCTTCTGGAGTAAGGAAGCATCTGAGCTGGGTGTCAACGATTTAATCGAAGAGGAGCTGCGGGCATCCTGGGCAGAGGGCGGGGCAAGAAAAAAGGCAACAGCCTGCAAAACGGGATCCAGTCTGAGTGAGGGGCAGTGTGGGGGGCAGGCCAAACTCCAGAGGCCAGAGTCCACCCTGCGGGGGAGGGGAACCAGGGGCATTTCCGCAGCAGGAGACCGACGTGGCTGGTGCCAGACTCTCGAAGGCCCGGTCCGGAATTCTGGAAGGCTCTGGGGTCCGGACAAGGCAGGCCAGAAAGGGCACAGATGAGGACGGGCTGTCCACATGCCACACCCACAGGCTGCCACGGGTCTCGACTCGGGGCCTGAGCGTTGTGCGGGGGTCAGGAGGGGACACGTGGAAGCACCAGGCCCAGGCTGAAAGATTCCTCGCAGTGGGTGGCCGTGCCTCGGGGAGGCGTGGACTCGGGTCCTCAGGACAGCTGCTTCTTGGGTGTCATCAGTCGCTCGACCTCCCGCATGAACCGCAGACACAGCTCTTCCTGCCAGGGCAGGGCCACGCACTGCACGGCGACAGGCAGCCCCACGCAATTCCTCATGGCCTGTAGGGGACGCAGGAATCAAGGCCCCGGCCCCGTGGGCCCCACCACCTGGTGAGCAGCTCCGTCCCGAAAGGCCCCACATTAGGAGTCAGGGCCCCGGCTCGAGGGAGGGTGCGGTGAGCCCCGACACACGCGGGAGTCCAGCCTTGGCCACTCTGCCCCCGCGTGGCCTCCAGCAGCTGCCTCCACAGCAGCCGGAGTTGGGGTGCAGGGGTGAGGGAGCCCAGGGGAGAAGAAAGCGGAGCCCCACCTTCTTCAGCACGTTGTCCCAGAGGTCCCCAAAGTAGCCCTGGTACTGCTCCATCTGGGCCTCGTCCTCGCTGGTCACCGTGGTGACCGGCACCACACCCGCCGGGAAATCCAGGCAGTTGTAGAGCAACGTGTAGCTGACAGCCCCTGAGGCACAGCAGGAGGCGCTGGGGGAGCAGGGGTGAGGGGGCAGGGGAGGGGAACGACGCCTCCCCGCCCCTCCGCTCTGGCCCTGGGTTCCTCGGCCCGTGGAAAGGTGTCCTGTCGCCTCCGATGCAAGAGGCTCGAGTCTCGGAGCCCAGGAGGCCAGGCCCGGGCGGGCAGCAGAATCAGATGGGGTCCGAGTCTCTCTCACCCGGGCTGCACACAGCAAACTCCAGGGCTGGGAGCTGGGTCCCCCGGGCTATGCAGCCCCTCCAGTCAGCCAAGGATGGTGGGGGAGCCTCCCCCGCCCCAGGACCCCTCACCTCTGTCCCCAGCAGTGTCCCGAGATTCAGGGCTAAACTCAGGGAAGAGAAGGGACGGGCCAGGGAGTGGGGGCAGGGCTGGGGGCCTCACCTGTGGCATGGCCGGGGGTATTCAGGTCCATGGCAGGGCCCAGCATGGGGGTGAGCAGCACGTCCAGTTCCAGCGCTTTCCACTGAGTGATGACAGAGTGGCGGTACATCTGCAGGGGTTGGGGGGGGGGGGCAGATGGCCACCTGGGCCTCACTGCTTGTCCTCCCACACCAGCCCTGGGCTGAAGTGGCACCTGCCTGGCCCTGAGCCTCAAGCGGGGGCCGGTCCTTGGGGCACCTGCTTCCAAGGTATCATACGCTGCCCCTCCCACAAGAACCCCCAAACACCCGGGAGCAGCCAGACAGCCACAGAGGATGAACAAGCCCTCAGGAGGGGCATCGGGGCAGGTGAGGACAACAGAACCCGAGGTGGTCAGTCCGGGGAGGAGGGGGCACCAGTGGGACCAGCGCTCAAAAGACATCCAGCTGGTGGGTGCCTTTCCCAACCCCCCACCAGCTGCCACACTCTAGCCCGGAGGTTCCAACTCACCTCGATCTCACGATGCAGTTCCCAGAGCTTCACCGCTGACCTGGGCAGGAGGAGGGAGGTCCCTGGTCAGGGGGCCCACAGCCAAGGGCACTAGGCAGGCTGGACCCTTCTCCGAAGCCCTCGCCCAGGCCATCTCAACGCACGGCTCTGCAGACGAGCAGCGGGGCTGGGTCCCTCGTCCACAAGCCACGGGGGCTCAGACCAGTCAGCTGGGGCCTCCATAGCAGAAACAGGACCGGCCTGGGCCTGACCCCTGCTCCCTGCCCACAGGAGCGCCAGAGCCGGCCAAGGCCCGAAGCTCGGAGCGAGGGCACAGACCATCACCGGAGCCTTCGGTCCTGGTTCTCCTGCTGTGCGGGAGGTGCCCTCTCTGTCTACAGAGGCCCAGGGGTCGCAGGCGTCCCCTCCCATGCCCCCTGACACGCCTCCTAGCCCTTCTCATCCGCGCCCCAGCAGGGCCAATCGGCTCCTCTGAACGCCCGCATCCCACGCAGGCCTGGCCCATCTACTGGCCCCGCCACCCACCGAGGCTGCCACCCTGCCTGGGCCACTCCGTGGGGGCCGCTTCCCTCCTCGGTTCCTGTCAGGAGCAGGGGGGTTGGTTTCGGGGGGCGGGGGGGAGGTTCTCACCGAGATCGCATGCTGCCGAGGAACCTGGCCAGCCTTGGGAGCTGCAGAAAGACGGGGGCTCAGCACAGGCCCCGGGTTCCGTCCCGTGTCCAAGCCCCCGCCCCCACGCCCGGGGGTAGCTCGGCACCCCTGCAGCAAGCGGGAGGGAAAGAAGCCCAGAGGCCCCTCCCCACCCTCCGCGCCTGCCTGTGTCCTCACCACGGGCTTCAGCAGGAAAGTGAACAGTCCTTTCACCCAGTTGGGCAGCTTCAGGATTAAGATCAGGTGCCCCAAGCAGGGGTCCACAAAGTCACCTTTGCTGAGAGACAAACGGCCTGTTCCAGAGCCACCCGCCACCCCCCCGCCGCACCCCTACTGTGGCCCCCTCTGTCCCCTCCCACCTCCCCGTTCCCTGGGACCTCTAGACTCCCACCCTCTTCACCTGCTCCTTTCCAAACACGTGGCTTGTGTCTGCTGAGCCTGCAGGAGACCCGGGGTCCACCCCGCACCCCTGCAGCTCCTCGAGGCAGAACTCGTGTGTCCGTCCCTGGCAAGCTCAGCCTGGACAGGGCAGGCCTGAGAGCACAACCCCCTGCCCAGGGCTTGGCTGAGGTCTCCCCCACAGACAGCGGGTCCGGAGGCCTGGGGCTATTGGGAGCAGAAGGCCCTGGCGCTCTGGGTGGTCCCAGATCTCGGGCAACAGATGCCCGCGCCCCGAATCCAGAGCGAGTCACTGGGGGCCTCTGGCCAGTCCAGACGCACAGCCGGGAAGCACCTTCACAGGCCTGGGTCCGCCTGACGGCTCTGAAGAACCAAAACCGTTCCCGCGGAAGCGGCTTCTCTAAACGGTCCCTTCACATGGCTCTGAGCCCAGTCCCCCGCTTCAGGGAGAACATGGGTCTCCTGCCCCCAGGGAAAGAGCAGGCTGACATCAGAGGGCGCAGGGCAACCCCGGGCCTCTCCCTCCCCCCACGCTGCCCTGGTCTTAGCCCCTCCAACAGGCAACTTGGCCCACACCAGCCTCCCAGCAAGCTCAGCTCAGGGCTGAACCATGCATGGGTGCTGATGCCTCCCTGCTGCAGCAAAGGCAGCACCTTCCAGAGGCTTCCCAGCCTGTCACCTCCAGGCTCCCCTTGTGCAACTCAGGCCTTCTCCCCGTTCAGCTCAAGCCCGTCTCCAGACCCGCTACCCCAGGGCCCCGGTCCCCGCTGCTCTCCCTGGCTCTGTCCCTCCGGATACCAGTCACCCCACAGTCACCGCCACTCACAAGTTCTGCAGGAAGCTGTGGCCACCATCACTGAAGAGCCCGCCGGTCGACAGGACCTCCAGCGCGTAGGGGATGTCATTGGGCCGGAAGGGGACCAGCTGCAGGGGTCGCCGGGGGGGGGGGCAGGTCAGGAGGGCTGAGGGTGGGCCCGGGCCGGCCTTGCCCCCACGGCTGCCCTGAGTGGAGCCCCCCGGGGCAGGGGGCTTCTCAGCCACGGATCCAGGGGGGGTCCTGAGGCCAGGGAAGCCCAGCACCGTGCTCGCGCCTCTCACGTGCATCTCACACGCACAACCACAGGCACCGGCTCAGCATCTCTGGAACCTGCCCACATGTTCCCACCCCAGCAAACGCTCCCGCCTCCCCTGTCAGGTACCAGAGATGGCAAGCAGGGGGACAGTCCCTCCCCAGTGCAGCCGGGGTGCGGGACCGTACCGTGTGGCCAGCAGCCTCCAGACTCTGCTTGGTCTCCAGCAGGGCCCGCCTCATGGCCGGGGTGGGCCTGGTGTAGTTGTCCGTCTCATAGTAACCCACGCGCAGGGCCCGGGAGCTCCGGTAGACCTGCCGGTGCAACCCAGAAGGCTGGGTCAGGTCTGAGACCCAGGCAGGGCCCGGCGGGAGGAAGCCCCTTCTGCATCTGACCTTCCCACGGAACCTTAGCAGTGACCCTGCAGGTGGGCAACGTGAGGACACCAGGCAGGGGTTTCAGGTGCAGGCAGGGAGCGGGCCCCAGTGGGGGGCTAGACGGCCCACACTCCCACACACACAGTGACCACGAACCCCGTCTCCTGTCAGAGGACCACACTCTCCTCTGACCCTTTCAAGAACGTGAGTTCTGGGTCAGAGAGGGGACTCCAGGGTTGGAGCACATCCTCGGGATGCAGAAGGCCCAGGGTTCAATCCCAGACACCGCAGGTCCCCCCAAGCACAGTGGAAATAGTCTGAGCAAAGGACCATCAACAGGTATGGCCTGAAGTACAAAAATTCAAAAAAAAAGGAAAAAAAGAAAAGAGCGTGAATCTCCCCAAGGTTCCCCGCCCAGGAGCAGAGACCTCTCAGCCCCCTCTTCGGAGGGGCGCTCACCAACCCGAGTTCAGTCAGAATCCCCTCCTCTTCTGAGGGGTGGCCCGTGCCCCCTTCCAGAAATCTGCCCACCAGGAGCGACCAAGGGCCTCGTTCCTGTCCACGGACAGAGGCGACACAGCTGGGCGGGGGCAAGGACTGGTGCAGGAGCCAACGGAGCCACGTCCCAGGGTGTCCTACTCCACAGACGTGCCCATCACCCGTTTCCTGTGGCGCTCAGCCCCCCCACCCCCATGCTCCTGAGTGCTCGGCACATGACAGGCCAAAAGGACGCGTGGCAAGGCGCCTGCCTTGCGTGCGGCCAATAGCACTGCCAGGTGTGGCCCAAAATACTTCCCCACCACAATTTGTTTAGATAATGAAAAGTAAAAATAACTCATTCCCCAGGAATGGCTGAGATTAGTACCAGGAATTTTGCTCCATGACTTGGAGGCCAGCCACACGTGCTAGGGGAAAAGGAAGCTCAGATAGAGAAGAGAGCACCAAATAAAGGGTGTTGTGAGGACCCTCCCAGGGTGGGAGAAGCGTGCTGAAAGTAGACTGTAGACCAAACATGATTGCCACTCAGTGCCTCTCTTGCAAAACACAGGACCCAAAAGAAGAGAGAGAGAACAAGGGGGAATGCCCTGCCACAGCGTCAGGGTGGGATGGGGGGGGGATGGGGGGTAGGAGGGATGCTGGGACCCGTGGTGGGGGAGGATGGGCACTGGTGGAGGGATGGTACTTGATCATTGTATAACTGAAACCCAAGCACAAAAATTTGTAAGTCTATAACTGTACCTCATGGTGTTTCACTAATAAAAAAAAATAACTCATTCCTTTGGCGGGGCTAGGGGAGTGGACCACACTCTGCTGTGCTCAGGGATCACTCCTCGTGGGCCTGAGGTTAGCTGTGTACGAGCAAACGCTCTACTCCTTGGACCCTCAACTGTTCATTCTTGAAAGAACAATGCTTCAACAGAAACACTAAGTGAATGAATTAGTGAATCTTGGACCCCAAGATTCCTCAACACTCCTCACCTCAAAAACTTCCCCAGTCCCAAACTATTACATCATCTTCTTAAAATCATTTTTTGTTTGTTTGTTCTGGTGGTGCTCAGGTGTACTCCTGAGCACTCAGGAATCATTCCCGGTGGGCTCAGGGGAACATAGGGGATGCCAGGGATCACACAGAGGTTGGTCATGCTCATGGCAAATGCCCTACTCTCTGTACTATCACTCTGGCCCCCTCCTGTTAAATTTCTATTTCGCTTTTATTTGAAGGGGGTCCATACCCAGCAGTGCTCAGGGACCATCCCTGGCTTGGTGCTCGGGGACCCTGCAGTGCTGGGGACGGAGCCCGGGTCTCCTCTGTGCAAAGCCTTGAGTCCTGTCTCCGCCCCCCACCCCGAACCCCTCTTACCAGCGACTGGCAGAAGCAGAAAGTGGCAGAGTCTAAGAGTTGCGAAACGCGGGCGAGGGCTCCACCTGGCGGCTGCGTCGGGGGCAGCTGCTGACCCTGGCCTCAGATCCAGGTGGGCCGCTCTGTGGGCTCGGGGGTGCCAGAGGCAACTGAACGTGCCCCAGAGTCATCGCGACCCTCACTCACCTCCTCCCTGAAGGGCAAGGGGGGCACGGAAGGGTCCAAGCGAAACATGTCCTCACACAGCAGTGCTCGCAGGCAGAGCGCCAGACTCTCCACGTCCCGGGCCATGGGGCCGACGGAGAGCTGAACTGTGGGGCCGGGAAAGAGTAGACAGATCACGGGAGCCCGAGCAAAAGCCAAGGCCTGCGACGCAGAAAAGCCACTTGCACCCCGATGTTCACTGCATCACTATTCGCAGAGGCCAAAATCTGCAAACTGCCCAAGTGCCCAAGAACAGAGGATTGAGTGAAGAAAAATGGTCCCTAGACACAATGGGACACTGAATCATGCAATGTGCTGCTACGTGGATGGACTTCGAGGGCATCACGCTAAGTGAAGCTAGGCAGAGGGGGGCGGACAGACACCGAAGCATAAAGACACACAGTAGGGGAACAACTAATGACCGGAGGCAACAGGAACGGAGAGTGGGAGAACTGGTTCCAGGAGGAAGCTCACCGCTGGAGGAGCAGGTGATATGGCACTGGCAGAGGGACGTGGTCACTCTGGAGCAGGACGGGGTGCGGGAGGGAGGTACGAGGTGCCTGTCCCAGAGACAGGCAGGGGGTGGAGGGGCAGGAAGGAATCTGGGGACACTGGTGGGAAGATTAGAGTTGGAACGCTATCTACCTGAAACCCAAGCACGAATAACTCTTAATTTATGGTGATTCTATTTAAAGAGAGAGAGAGAGAGAGAGAGAGAGAGAGAGAGAGAGAGAGAGAGAGAGAGAGGTGTGCCACTGTCCAGGATGTGAGCAGAGACGGGGGAGAGGACTCAGACCCAAGAGGCCAGGGGGAAGAGGACAGGAAAGACCAGCAGACCCTCCCAGGCCCCTGCAGGGTTGGGGGAACCCCAGGCCTCACCTGCCAGCTGTCCATAGACACACCCCTTCAGGCCGCTCTTGCTGGATGAGAGACACAAGGCGTCAGAGAGGGGGCACAAGCCCCCTGCCCAGCCCCCCGCCACGCTAGAAACCAGGAATCGAGGCCCGCGGGGCTCCCTCCCCGCAAATCCCCAGGAGGAGCCCCAGAGCCGGGCCCACGGAGGCAGAAGCAAGGCCGAGGCCACGCGGCGAGCGGTCAGTCCCCAGGTGGCCCCCGCCCACCCCCAAGCGCTAACCTGAGGCGGTTCCCGGTGGGCTTGAGGCCGCAGATGCCGCAGAAGGCCGAGGGAAAGCGGATGCTGCCTCCGATGTCGGTGCCGAGGCCCAGCGGGGAGCCTCCTGCAGCAAGGAGGGCGCCCTCGCCCCCCGAGGAGCCCCCGGGGGTCTTGGATGACTTCCACGGGTTCAGGGTCCGCCCGAAGAGGGGGTTACTGCAGTCATAGCTGCAGGAGACAGGAATGGTCAGCCCGCGTCCCCCGGGCCCCTCCCGACCCGTCCCTCCCCCTCTGCCCACGCCCTCTGCCCAACCTGAACATGGACTGGGGGACGTTGGTGTGCACGAACGGGACGGCCCCCTGCAGCTTCAGCACCTGCACCACCACGCTGTCGCTCTCCGCCGGCACCCCCTGGTTCAGGCTCAAGCCCAGCGTC
This sequence comes from Sorex fumeus, assembly GCF_029834395.1. Classification (NCBI taxonomy): domain Eukaryota; kingdom Metazoa; phylum Chordata; class Mammalia; order Eulipotyphla; family Soricidae; genus Sorex; species Sorex fumeus. Next base: position 4,325,811 of record NW_026606139.1, on the reverse strand, counting down.
GAGTCCTGGCCCTAGCGGGAGGGACGAGCACCCAGAGCGCAGAGGCCGTGAGCCGGGGCCGCCCCCCCCACCCCGCCCTGGGCTGGCGGGCAGCGGGCCGGGCCGTCACCTTATAGCTGAAGCACTCCTTGAGGCTCACGGGGACGCCGTAGAGCAGGCCGCGGCGGGGGGCCTGGGTCATCTGAGTCTCGCACTCGCTCAGGTACGTGGTCACACAGTTGATCCCTCTGTTCACTTCCCAGGCCTGCGGGAGGGAGACAGGGACCGGCCGGGTGAGGCTGGCCTTGGTCAAAGCGTTGGTGAAAACAGTCGTGACCTGAACCTGGTCTCTTCGGAATGAACCGGGGGAAGAGTCACCGGTCGCGGGGCCCAGAGCCAGGAGCACAGAGGCGACGTACGGATGCAGCCGGTGCTGGGCGCTGGGGGCAGGGGGGCATCTGGTCCAGCCTCATGGCCGGCTCCGGCCTCCCACCTCTGCCTGGAGAGGGCGCCAGGGACGGGCCACTGATGCTCCTAGGAGGGGGGAACCCTGGGCCCCAGATCGCCCCCTCAGCATGCACTGGGGGACTCCAGCCCGCCCTCCCCAGGCACCCGTGACCCACGGGAAGATGCCAGCAGGGGCCGCACTGCCTCCCCAGAGCCCCCTTCACGCCACTTCTCGTGCACCCATGCAGGGGGCTCAGCAAACACCCAGGGAGCAGGCGCCAGCCCACTGGCCACATTCAGGCGCCCAACGGAGGGGCCCCTGCAAAGGCCGCCCTGGCACTGGATGACCGTGCGGGCCCGGACCACAAGCTTTCAGGGAATCACCGGCACGGCCCGCGCCCGAGGGACAATTTGCCTCGCTCTCACTTCATTTCAGACGCCCTAGCTAGGGGCTGGAGAGATAGCACAGCGGGGAGGGCGTTTGCCTTGCACGTGGCCAACCGGGGTTCGATTCCCAGCATCCCACATGATCCCCTGAGCACCGCCAGGAGATAATTCCTGAGTGCAGAGCCAGGAGGAACCGCTGTGCATCGCCGGGTGTGACCCCAAAAAGCAAAAAATAAAAGAAACCAGACGCTCTAGCTGAACACTGACTGGATGGGAGGCAGGGTCAGGGCCAAGGTGCGAAGGCAGGTAAGACATGCGCTCGGCCAGAGACGCCCGTGTGTGACGCGGACAGAGAAACACAAGCCCCATAATGTGAGGAAAGACCTGAGGGAACACCAGGGCCCGGAGAGACAGCACAGCAGGGAGGACGCTTGTCTGGCACGCGGCAGACCCAGATTCAAGCCCCTGCATCCCATATGATGCCCTGAGCACTGACAGGAGTCATTTCTCAGCACAGAGCCAGGAGTAAGCCCTGAGTGTCACTGGATGTGGTCCCAAAGCTAAAAAAAAAAACAGGGTGGGGGGAATACTAAAGAGGAAACTCTTGTATGTGCTGGGAGGTATGTGAGTCAGGGGAGGCTTCCTGGAAGAGGTGACGCCTCCCTGAGTTCCTGAAAACTAGGACAGAAGTCAAAGCAGTGGGCAGGAGAAAAGCCTTTTACCTTCCAGGCAAAGGAATCCCACAAGCCACAACAGGCACAACAAGGCCCCAAGTTCCTATGAGTTTGTGGCAAGGAGGGAAAGGTCAAAACTGGGGCATCCCCCACCTCAGAGGGCACAGGAGACGGGTGGGGAGAACAGACAGTGGTCAGAGGGGACCCCAGGGGGAACAGGCCCCAAAGGGGTAGAAGGAAGAAGGAAAAACGGGAACCTCTGTGTCCCTGTCTCCCTGTCTCTGTACACACACACACACACACACACACACACACACACACACTTGGTCCCCCAGCCCACAGCAGCAGGAATTCCAGGCCAGCTTTTCCCCACAGCCAGTGCAGCAGGGACCGAAGGACACTTACCTTGCCCACATAGGTGAAGAGGGCCACCTCAGGGGACAGCTCCCCGCTGTGCAATTTCTCTACCAGCTGAGGCAGGGGGAGCGCCAACAGGGCCTCTGAGTCCAAGTCCGGGTTCTGGGGAAACGCCCTGAGTCAGTGCCCTGTTCCCCACAAAACCCTGGCACCCATCCTCCACAGACAAGCCCTCTTCCACCGCTCTGCCAGCAGAGCCTGATCCGTCTCTTCTAGAAGTCTGGGCGGGGGAGGGGGCGCGGGATGACAGGTCACGGCCACCAGGTTGATCGGGTTGATCATTAAACCTTACCGACCACTGCCGCCAGCCAGCGGCCGCCCTCTGTTCCAGGCCCAGAAGCGCTGGGCTCCCGTCTTGCTACCATTCCTGCACCCAAGACCGCCCAAGCCTTGAAGTGTGAGGAAGCCCCCCTCCTCCCGGCCCCCCAGGAGCTGTGATTGAAAGGGGCTTGGGAGCGGCAGGCCCCCTGCTGATTCTCTGGGCATGTCTTCCCTCTCTGATGCAGAAAAACATTCCTTCTTCCTTCTGGAGCCTCCACGCCAGGCTTTCGGACACTCCAGCCTCCGCCCCTGGACACAGCCCTGCCCTCATCATCAGCTGGGCCCTGTGATTTTAAGGAATTTGTATCTTGGTCTCTGACATCTCTGGCCTTTGCCTACAGTGACCATCTCAAAACTCTCCCCCTGGGGCTGGAGAGATAGCACAGCGGGGAGGGCGTTTGCCTTGCACGCAGCCAACATGGCCAACCCGGGTTCGATTCCCAGCACCCCATATGGTCCCCCGAGCACCGCCAGGAGTGATTCCTGAGTGCAGAGCCAGGAGTAACCCCTGAGCATCGCCGGGTGTGACCCAAAAAGGAAAAAAAAAAACCTCTCCCCCAGAGCCCCGCAATTTCCTTATTGCTGAGTGATAAAGGTCACCAGCATTTAGGGAGAGGCCCCATGAGAGCACCAAAAAGAGGGACTTCAAAGGGCCGGAGCGATTGTACAGTGGGTAAGGTGTTTGCCTTGCCCAGGGCTGACCCGGGTTCGATTCCCGGCATCCCATATGGTCCCCCGAGCACCGCCAGGAGTAATTCCTGAGTGCAGAGCCAGGAGTAACCCCTGAGCATCGCTGGATTGTGATGAAAAGAAAAAAAAGAAAAAAGAAAAAAAGAGGGACTTCAAGCCAGGGTGAGAGTGCAGCGCAGAGTACAGCGCTTATCTGGCACACAATTGACCAGGGTATGATCCCCGGCACCATATATGGCCCCTTAAGGACCGCCAGGAGTGATTTCTGAGCACCAAGCCAAGAGTTAGGTCCTGAGCACTGCGGGTATGACCAAAACTAAAATATACCTTTGAAAAAAGGGGGGGTGCTTCTGGGTTAGGGAGCCCTGCATGACCCCACACTGCCTTGCCAAGGAAGACGGGCGCTCCTTCGTCCCAAGCCCTGACCCTCCCCATCTCTTCACCTGGTTGAGTCCCTCCGTGATCTAATGAGGAAACACATTTCCTGGGTCCTCGGACCCTCGGCAGCTGCGGAGGCACCGCCTGGGGTCTGCGGCCGGCTCTCCGGGCTTGGGCCAGGAGCCCTCCGTCTGCGGAGTGCCAGGACAGAGGACCTGAGAACTGCCCGGCAGTGACCCTCCAGGAACCCAGTGACCCTCCAGGAACCCAGTGACCCTCCAGGAACCCACGATGCCCTCCGTCCCCGGGGAAGGTCCCACCTGGTGTGGAAGTGGAAGACAGAAAGCAGCTGGACGCACCCTCTCCCTCCCTCTCCCCGAGTCACCAAATCCCCTCGGCGGCTGGGAAATGGCTACCACAGCCCTGGTTGCTAAGCCTGGCCGGCTTGTCCAGGCCTCCCTGCTCCCACCCACCTTTCCTACCAGGCCCCCGAGTCTGGGGATTTGCCTCAAAATCTTGCCAAACCACCAACTCGAGAGCCAGTGCCCAGAGGTGCCAGGTCCCATGAGGCCCCTCCACGGTCCATAACGGCCTCAAAATGCCACCCTGACACCTGGGAACTCCCTGTTCCTGTCTGCAGTTATCAACCCAATGCCAAGCTTAATTAGGTTGGTGCGATTGTTTGTTTGTCTTGTCTTTGAGTGAGGCTCAGGGTGATTCCTGGCAATGCCTGAGGTATCCTAGGAATTGTCAGGGATCCGATCCAGGCCAGCCATGTACAAGGCAAACACCCTTGTACCATCTCGCCAGCCCTGGTTGGTGTTTTATTGGGTTTTTTTTGTTTCTTTGTTTTTAAAGAGAAAGGGGCTAGAGAAATAGTCCAGAGGGTAAGGCGCTTGCCTGGCACACAGCCAACCTGGGTTCGATTCCTGGCATCCCATACGGTCCTCTGAGTCCTGCCAGGAATGATCCCTGAGCACAAAGCCAGGAGTAAGCTCTGAGCACCTCCTGATGTGGCCCAAAAACACACAGTAATTATTGATTACATATATATATTTTTTGCTTTTGGGGTCACACCTGGTGTTGCACAGGGGTTACTCCTGGCTCTGCACTCAGGAATCACTCCTGGCGGTGCTCGGGGGACCCTATGGGATGCTGGGAATCGAACCCGGGTCGGCCGCGTGCAAGGCAAACGCCCTCCCCGCTGTGCTATGCTTCCAGCCCCTGCTGATTATATTTTAAGAGACATACATGACCCGGAGCAATAGTATAGTGGGTAGGACACTATTCTTGCACGTGGCCAACCCAGGTTTGACCATCCCATATGATCTCCTAAGCCCTGCCAGGAGTAATCCCTAAGCAGAGTCAGGAGTGAGCACTGTCGTCAGGAGTGAGCACTGTCAGGTATGGCTCAAAACAAAACAAAACAAAAGCACATACAGAATTACCCAAGCCCTGCTGAGGTGGCCTTGGTGGTCCCAAGCTCCAAACGGCCAATCTTATGGCCCCCAGCCTCCTCATCAGTGTTTGGAGGCCTGGAAGTGACTCCTGACATTGTGGGCTTCCCTGTCGGGGCCACCCTGGAAGAGGCGGGGCGAGCAGGAGACACCCGGTGCTTCTCAGGAAACAAACTTCAGTTCTTGCTAATGAGTGGAGAAGATGAGTCTCAATCATCTCACTTCTCCCCAGATGTGTCTCTTTAAAGAACAGGGACGCAGTTTGGCGGTTAAGCACACCCCGCCCAGGTGTAAAGCCCTAGGTACAATCTTCAGCACTGCAAACCATTTTTTTAAATGCATAAACATCACACACTGGTCATTCTACAGGTCCCACATTCACACAGAACCTTTGTTCCTATGAAATTAGTCTTTTTTTTTCTCCTAAAAATCATTTTGTGTCAATTTTTATTATTTTCCCACTGAAAGGACTTAAAAAAGAATAGAGGAAAAACTTTCTTCCCCGCCACTATTAGGTCTGGACTGAAAAAGCAGCAGCAGAAAAGATCCTGAACTGGTCTCCAAAGCCCCCCTCCCACACCATTCTTGCATTCCAGAGTCAAGCAGAAAGGTACTTAAAGGGGGCAGAAGGGAGCTGACCCCCAGGGAGAGGCTTCATTGCTGGAACCTGTTTCTCCCTGTGACAGGTCAAGGTCTCCGTGTTAACTCCGAACCCATCCCTTTGCTAACTGCTCAGAACCAGGCGGCTCCAGATAGACCAGTATTTCTTCACTCCTTAAGGAAACCAAAGGTGATTCTCCGTGGCACCCCTCCAAGAGAGCCAGCTCTGAGGTTCAGTGGCCAGGTTCTCTTGTCCCAGGGAGAAATGGAAATAGTACTTGCGGGCAAAACCTTTTGCAGTGAAAGAGTCCTGACTTATTTCTTTGGCACCAGGGGCCAAACCCCAGGCCTCAACCGCTGAGCCTCTGTCACTGCCTAGCAGAGGAAGATTTTGTTTGGGTTTGGGATCCCATCCATCTACTCTTGGCTCAGTGCTCAGGGCTCACCAGTAGCTGTGTTTGGGAGTACCACGCAGTGCCAGGGATTGACCCTGGGTCTCCCGTATGCACAGTATACACTCAGTCCACTGAGCTCTTTCCTCAATCCTGCTGTGCAAGAAGAGTCTTACAAGCGAGATGCGGCTGATGCTTGGAACGGAAGGGAGGAAAGACTCATCCTTCTGCCTGTCCAGGAGGTACTTTGCAAGAAGGAGAGCAACCGTGGGCAGGATCCATGGGCGGATTCCTGCGGCTCTTAGAGCTGGCCGTACTCAGCACGCTGAGGCCACCAGGAGTGATCCCTGAGCACAAGGGCCAGGAGGAAGCCCTGAGCACAGCCGGGTGTGGCCCCAAACCCCAAAAACAAAATAAACAAGGACTTAGGGGCTCACACTGACACGGCAATGACGGCATGGGTTGTGCGGGGCCGCTCTGAAGCGGAGCCGGAGAACTCGATGATGAGGAAACGAGGCTGGAGTTGGGGGGCTGGGGAAGGGCGCAGGCAATTCAGACTGGACGCCCAGGCCCCTCAAAGTGGGAGGAAGGGACTCCAGAACCGGCTGATGGTGGACCTGTCAGCCGTCTCGACAAGCGAAGGCGGAAACCGGACACATCTGGGTCTCAATAAATAATGGTGGCATCAACTTGTCACACGCTTACATGTGTCCGAACCCAGCCGCTCCTCTGACATGAAGCTAAGCACCGGGGTACGGGCTCAACTCTGCCCCAAGCTCAAGGCTGACCTGTGCGGGACACTCACCCAAGGGGATTCTCCCTGGCTGCCCCAGGAAAGCCCCCTCGACTCCTCTCCCCGGCACCTGGGAAGCCTGTCCAGCTGTCAGACCCGAGTCCTGTCAAATACCTGCCCCGACTCACATTCCCAGTGAGCTGAGGGGGACGGGGAGACTGGACAGCAAACCGGACGTTTCCCTTGAATTGCTGGACCTCCAGGTTCCATCCCCAGGACCCCTGCCAGGAGTGATCCCTACGCACAGAGCACAGAGTCAGGAGTGAGCACTTGAGCACAGGGCGCAGGCCCCCAAACAGCCCCAAACTAAACACAAACAAACAAAATAAGACGAAGAAGAAAAGAAGGGGACAGAAGAACTAGCAGAGATCAGCATTTTGACCAGCGAGGTCAATCCCCTCCTCCGGGCGCTGCCCCAGCCCCCACGCAGACCCCCAGCAATCCAGAGGGCGAGGGAGAAAGGCCCGCAGGCAGACCACCGCGACGGGCTGGAATCAAACCTGCCCCAGAGCGGGTCGGTCGGAGCTTCGGACCGAGCACGTGGGCAGGGTTTGCCGCGGGGGCTTCCACCCCTGCGGGCTCGGGGGACGCCCCGTGCGCCGGCCACCGGGCGAGTCCCTTTGCGCCGCCCACGCCCGCCCCGCGCAGGGTCCCCCGGCCCAGATCTGGGCGCCCGGGCTGCAGGTCGCTCCGACCCCCGGGCCACCGATCCCTGACTCCGCGGCCCCGAGCCCGAGCATCCCGCCTCCTCCCGGGCACGCAGGTCGCAGGTCGGGGTGCCAACTGACAGCCGGTGGCCTCGAGGCTCCGGGCACCTGGCGGAGCTGCTCTCCGGCCCCCCCGGGCCTGCCCCGTCCCTCCCCGGGCGCCGCCTGGACCAGAGAGCGGACGAGCCCCTCGGCGGGCGGGGGACGGTGAAAGCCACCGACCCGCGCGGCCCCCAAAGCCCCGCGCGCCCCCCACCTGCGCCCCCGCCCCCCCCCGCCCTCCACCTGCGCCCCCCACCTGCGCCCCCCGACCCACCGCGCGCCCTCCACCTGCGCCCCCGACCCCCCGCCCTCCACCCTCGCCCCCCACCTGCGCCCCCCGACCCACCGCGCGCCTCCACCTGCGCCCCCGACCCCCCGCCCTCCACCTGCGCCCCCCAACGCCCCGCGCGCCCTCCACCTGCGCCCCCCACCTGCGCCCCCCGACCCACCGCGCACCCTCCACCTGCGCCCCCGACCCCCCGCCCTCCACCCTCGCCCCCCACCTGCGCCCCCCGACCCACCGCGCGCCTCCACCTGCGCCCCCCACCTGCGCCCTCAACGCCCCGCCCTCCGCCCGCGCGGCCCCCCAGCGCCCCGCGCGCCTCCACCTGCGCCCCCCACCTGCGCCCCCCGACCCCCCGCGCGCCCTCCACCTGCGCCCCCGACCCCCCGCCCTCCACCTGCGCCCCCCACCTGCGCCCCCAACGCCCCGCCCTCCGCCCGCCTCCACCTGCGCCCCCCACCTGCGCCCCCCGCCCTCCGCCCGCCTCCACCTGCGCCCCCGTCACCTGGAGCCGGAAGCGCCGCGCCGCCCGGTCCATCGTGTCCAGGGCCGCCCGCTGCTTCCGCCGCGCCCGGGCCACCGCGCCCCGCGCCGTCCGGCGGCCGGACCAGCGCAGCGCCACGGCGGCCGCCACCACGCAGCAGGCCAGGGCGGCCCCCGCGCCGGTCAGCTCGGCCCACGGCCCGTCCAGCACCATGGCCCGCCGCGGCCCAGCCCGAGACGCGGCCGCACGCGCGGGCCCCGCCGCCAACCCGGCCCGGATCGGTCGGTCGCGGCCGCGGCGCCCCGCAAGCGCGGGGCGGGCGCGGGGCGGGCGCGGGGCGGGCGCGGGGCGGGCACCGGGGAGGGGCCGCGGTTGCCGGGCAGCGGGCGTGGGTCGCCGGCCCCAACGGCCGGGGAGCTCGCGAGGGGCCGCCGCGGTCACTCCGCGTCCTCCGAGCTGCACCCGCCGGGGCGCGAGGACGCCCCGAGGCCACCCCCGGTGCCAGGACCCGGCCGCGTTGCGCGTCCCGAGCGCGCCGGGAAGAAGCTGGAGCCGCGACGGGAGGGACCGACCCCACGGAGCCCCACCGGTTAGCATCGGAGTTCCTGGGCATCCCCAGGGCGCCGACCCCCCACCCCTCTCACACCCACACCCCCACCCCACCCCCGCAACTGACCCTGGAAGTTTCTGCTGCCCCCAATCTTTCCTTTACCTAAAAGGAGGATCCCTGTCTCTGCACTTGGACTTGCCCTGGTGCACAAACCACAGTCACTGGCCTTTACTCAGCCGTGGCCCGCAAACTGATCCTCTTGGGGGTCACGTTTTCGCAGTCCTGGTGTGGGTGGGACCCAGGAAGCAGAAAGAATGAAGAGGACCAGAGGAAGATCTGGAGTCCCCTCTGGGACAGCCGCGTGGATTACACACACACACGCACACACACGCACACAAGCACACCCTCTCATATACACCACACACACAACCTTTACACACCCTCTTAGGATTTTATCTATTTAATTATTTTTGCTTTTTGGGTCATACCCAGTGATGCTCAGGGGTTCCTCCTGGCTCTGTACTCAGGAATGACTCCTGGCGGTGCTTGGGGGGGGTGCCAGGGATCGAACCCAGGTTGACTGTGTGCAAGGCCAACGCTCTACCCTCTGTACTATCGCGCTGGCCCCTGATTTTATTTCTGTGCTCTTTGGTTTGTTCTGGAGCCCTGCCCTGCTGTTTTCGGGCTCCCGTGGCCTGGAGTGAACCCAGGCCTCTGGCATATGAACATGTGCTGAGCCACTTAGCTCTTTCTCCAACCCTGTGTTTATGTGTTTTATCTCATCTGTCCTCCAGACCTTGAAATCGGCAGTTTTTTTATCTTCATTTCATTGATTAGATAACTGAGGACAAAAGGTATTAAATGACTTTTATGTAACCCAAAGGTGCCTAAGTAGGAATTTAAACTCTGGTTTAGAACCGGGGAGATGGTCCAAAAGGCTGGAGCACTGGCTTTACATGTGGGAGGCCTGGGTTCGATCCCTGGCACGGCAAGGTCCTCCCAGAACCTCTCGGCATCCCCCAAGCATCTCTGAGCGTGATCCCCAAGCACCACCCATGTCATCCCAAAAGAACTCAGGTCTAAAGTGAAGCCATTGCTCTAAACCATAAAGGAGCAGTACCAGTACTGTCCTCAGTAGCCGGAATTTGTGGACTGAGGACCAGGAAAGAGCTTTGCAACAAAAACATGGGCTAACACAGAAAGACGCCCTGCTGAAGAGTGGAAAGGGCGCTTGTCTTGCACGTGGCCAACCTGGGTTCGATCCCGGTACTCCATATGGTTGGTCCCCTAAAGCCCCCCACCAAGAATGATCCCCGAATGCAGAATCAGGAGTAAGCCCTGAACAGTCAGGTGGGCCCCTCCCCTCCCCCTCGCCTCCCCACCACACAAAAGTGGGATAAGAGCAGAGCAGACGCTTCCTCAGAGAAGACATGCAGATACACGTGGGGGGCAGGAGACTCTGCCTTGTTCTCTTCCGGGAGCTTGGGGGGGAAAAAGTATGAATAATTTAAAAAAATTAAAAATAGAATTCCTGTCACCAGCAATTCTATACCTTGGCATCTGTCTCAAGAGAATAAAAACACTAATGCAAAGATAAACAGGTGCCAGAAAGAGAGTACAGTGGGCAGGACACTTGCCTTGAAGCAACCGACCCGCATCCATTCCCCAACACCTCATATGTCACCCCAATCCCTGCCAGGGGTAATCCCTGAGCACAGCCAGGTGTGACCCCCCAAAAAGAGATAGATGCATGACTATGTTATTTGAAGTGCTATTTATAACTTGCGGGGGAGGGTTGTCTGAGGCATATCCAGCTGCCCGTAGGGCTTATGTGGATCTGTACCCAGGGATCACACTCCCGGCAGGGCTTAAGGAATTACCTGGGGTGCTGGGGAGCAAACGTGGGTTGACCATGTACGAAGCAGAAGCTTTACCCACCGCACGATCTCTTTGGCCCAGCAGCGTTATTTACAAAATCTAAGATCTGAAAACAAAGACAGGATCTGTACAATGACAGATGGATGAGCGGATCAGAAAATCGTGCTTATACGCAATGGAGTGGTCCTCCCTCGGCTTTTTAAAAACTGAAGTTCTGCCTTTTGCTATACTTGGATGAAACTAGAGGGGGTCTTGCTAAGTGGAATATCAGAGGAAGAAGGACCCCGGTATTAAATGTTAGAGGAAAAGGAACCTGCTTTGTGGCTGGAAACCCCGCTGAAACACACAGCAACCATCTGCAGTTTTCTTCACCTCTCTTACCTCTGAAAGGAAGGGGATGATCATCCTGCCACTGGATGGTCTCAATCACGCACAGGAAACAAAACAAGGGGGTGTGTAAGTGTACAATGAAAACAAACCTTTGGACTATGACAAGAGAACCGAGTTACCTAATTGTGGGGGACAAAGATTTAGGCCAGGGCTGGAGAAACAGCAGAGCAGGTAAGGGTTTGCCTTGCACACGGCAGACCCGGTTCCACCCCCGGCATCCCAGATGGACCCCCAGCACTGTCAGGGATAATTCCTGATTGCAGAGCCAGAAGTAACCCCTGAGCGCCACCAAGTGTGACGCCCCCCCCCCAAAAAAAAAGAGAGAAAGAGAGATTCAGATCAGGGAGGGAAGGGACAGAGCAGAAGTGACAAAAAGAACGGAGTCAGAGCAATAGTGCAGTGGGTAAGGCACTTGTCTTGTACCAGTCAACCCGGATTTACTCTCTGGCATCTCATATGGTCCCCGAGCTTTGCCAAGAATTATTCCCGAGTCAAAGCCATGAGTAACTCCTAAGCACTGCCAGGTATATCCAGAAAGAAAGAAAGAAAGAAAGAAAGAAAGGAAGGAAGGAAGGAAGGAAGAAAGGAAGGAAGGAAAAGAAAAGAAAAGAAAAATAGAAAATGGTGGAGGTTCTTTGGCACATTGCTAGACTTACTGCTGGCTCTGCTCTCAGGGATCACTCCTGGCAGGGCTGGGGATGAAACCCAGTTCAGTGACATGCAGGGCAAGCACGCTGGCCAACTGTACTCTTGGCCTATTAATGTCGATGAAGTTTCAGTAATTTTGTACACCAAAAGCATAAACATTACTCAGATGCCACACCCAGTTGTCTTCACCTCAATTAACTTTGAAAGGGAGGATACTAGATTCCTTCCACACAGTATCATCGGGCATCTCTGGGACCCTTGACCTGGCATATAGTAGACCCTCCATAAATCACTGACTAACTGATAAATCCATCTGATTTTTCTTCCTCCCAAATATCTTTGATTCTTCTTCTTTTTGCAACACACAGTGCCCACCTAGTGTGCTCTGTGGTTACTCCTGACTCTCTGCTCAGGAGAAACCTCTGGTTGTGCCAGAGACTCAAACTGGGGTGGCAAGACATGAGACTTTAACCCCGTCCTCTCTCTCTCTGGCCTCTATTGTAATTTTATTTTGCACAATAGTACCAACACGTATGAATGTTGATGTTGGAAGAATTCAGACCTGAAGACGGTGAATCACGCTCTGATTCTTAAGTATGTTAGGGAGGAAGCAGGCCTGGTATTTTATTTCTTTGGGGTTTTTTTGATTGTTCGGGGTCACTGCAGCAGTGCTGGGGGTGGTGTGAGAGGGTGTCCTCATGGCTTGTTGCTCGAGGTATGCTCGTAGCCTTCCTCAGGATCAATACAAGGCATCTTTGCATGCGAGGCATGTGCCCCACCCCTGAGGTCTGGTGTCTCTAAGTCTTTTTTCATTTGTTTCATTTGGGGGGCAACACCTGGCTACGCTCAGGGATTACTCCCGGCTCTGCACTCAGGAATTGCTTCTATAGCTGCTTGGAGGACCATGTGGGATGCTGGGTATTGAATCTGGGTCTGCCGCATGCAAGGCAAGTACCCTATGTGTTGGGCTATCTCTCGGGCCCCTGCATTTCTTTTTTTTTTTTATTAAAAAATTTTTTAATAGTGAGACATCATGAGGTACAGTTGCAGACTTACACATTTTTGTGCTGGGTTTCAATTACACAACGGTCAAATACCCATCCCTCCACCAGTGCCCATTTCCCACCACCACGGATCCCAGTGTCCCTCCCACCCCCCATCCCCCCCATCCCACCCAGTCTCTGTGGCAGGGCTTTCCCCTCTGTTCTCTCTCTCCTTTTGGGTGGTTTGCAAAAGAAACATTGAGTTGGCCCCTGTACTTCTGTCCTTAGTTCTGTTTAGTGCCTGAGTTCCTACTCAGCACTGATGACTCTAAGTATCAAATTTTGCACCTCAGTTTCCCTGGAAGAGGATAGCTGGCAGAAGGCTAATCTGTAGGAGTTTTTCACTGGTTTCTTTTTTTTTTTTGGTGGGGAGGGGAAGGGTCACACAAACGGTGCTCAGGAACTACTTCTGGATCAGGCTGCATTTCCACTGGTGCTCTGGGAGCCACGGGATGCTGGGGATTGAACTGGGAGTCTCCTGCATGCAAAGCAGGTGCTCCAGCACATTGAGGTATTACTCAGGCCTCCGAAGTAGATCCTTCCCCAGCTCTATTTTGGGGGTTGGGAGGGCCACACCCAGCAGTGCTCAGGACTTACTCCTGGCCCTGCAATCTGGAATTACTTCTGGCAGGAGTTGGGGTACCCTCTGGGGTGCTGAGAATCAAACCAGGGGTTGGGCTCTTGGGAGGCAAGCACCCCAATCGTGGTACGCTGCTTTGTTGCTCCCGCCCTCCGTCTCTTGCTGGGAACCAAGGGTTTCTAGCAGGATGATGTCGGGGAACTGTTTTCCTTCTTTCGTTTAGTGAGAAGCTTTCTTGCACACTCTTCTTCTCAGAAAGGAGGAACGAGGGCTAAGAAAATTGTACAACAGGTAAGGTGCTTTGCCTTCCACGTGGCCGACATGATCCCCGGCATCCCATATGGTCCTTCAAGTGCAGAGCCAGGAGTGACCCCTGGGTATCGCTAGGTGTTCTACCCCCAACCCCAAAAGATAAAAGAATGTATTTATTTAAAAATACTCTAATTGGGGCTGGAACGATAACACAGCGGGTAGGGCATTTGTCTTGTACGCGGTCGACCCGGGTTCGATTCCCAGCATCCCATATGGTCCCCTGAGCACCACCAGGGGTAATTCCTGAGTGCAGAGCCAGGAGTAACCCCTGGGCATCGCCAGGTGTGACCCAAAAAGAAAAAAAATACTCTAATCTGGGGCCGTATAGATAGGGTAAGGTGCCGTCCTTGCACACAGCTGATCTGGATTTGATCCCCCAGTAACTCACATGGTTCTCCGAATCAGCCAGAAGTGATTTCTGAGTGAGTGCTGAGGCAGGAGTCAGCCCTGAGCACTGCTTTGTGTGACCCCCCCCAAAAAAAAATACTCTAATCATTCACGAGGCTTAATCTGTAAGTTCATAACCTGTTTTTAATGAGATTGCTTAAGGAAAGCGCCTTCAACAGCACCTCACCCCGCTGCAATGACTAAAAGGTTAGCTCACTGTCGAAAGCAGAGAGGTGATGCAATCCTGTCAGCGTTTTGTGAAGTCTATTTGGAGAGGACTGCGGGAGGCCAGCTGGCAAAGTCCATGGAGGGAAGCAGATGGGTTTTCAGGAATCCACCTGTTACCAGAAGAGAAACTGTAAACAGCACCTCATCCCTCTCCGTGGGAAGAGCCCGTGCCCAGCCTCAGGTAATACGCGAAATAATTGCTAACATCATTACTGAGTATCGTGCCCATCCTCAGGTGACCTGTGCCGGAATTGGTATTACGTGGAACAATTACCTCAGGGTCACAGCTGGCCCTCAAGCGGTCCTGAGCAGAATTGGGGTCCCCTGGGTGAACGGTCAGCCTTGAGCCTGTCATCCCTGGGTGTCCCTCGCTACCAAACAAAAAGTTAGGTAATAGTTTGCAAGTGCTGAGGGGGTGGGAGCGGGACTGCAGAAGGGAGGGGGAACTTTGGAGTCTGCCAGGGGAGGGCGGTGAGAGCAGCGCGACCCAGTTCTCCGCACGCACTCGGCCTCTCCATCGTCTTTTGGTTCTGTGATTTTTTTTTTTAAATTTGGCAGTGCTGGGGATTGAACCCAAGGCCTCATCCTTGCAAATCACGTGCTCTATTGCCAGTCATACCTGGGAACCTTTCCTTGGCCCTACTGAGGGGGAGCTGAGGACTGGGACAGTTCTGCTCTAAGGGGCCTAAAGTCCTACTGGTGAGGGTTGGAGCGATAGCACAGCGGGTAGGGCATTTACCTTGCACGGGGCCAACCCGGGTTCGATTCCCAGCATCCCATATGGTCCCCCCGAGCACCACTGGGAGTAATTCCTGAGTGCATGAGCCAGAAGTAACCCCTGTGCAATGCTGGGTATGACCCAAAAAAGAAAAAAAAAATGTCCCACTGGTGAGAAAGGAGACCCCCGCAAGGAGCACTGTCTGCGGGACACTGTCTGAGTTCCTCTGCTACTTCAGGGACCCTGCCTGTCCTCGCCACCCTGCTCTGAGTTAACTTAGATCCTGTGAGAAGTTGATTGCATCGAGGGTCTCAGTACACTGCACCACTCTGGACCTGAACTCAAGCTGCAGCCCGTCCCTTCAGCGAGTGGGGAACATTAACCCACTCCGGTAAATCTGGCCAGACCCTTGAGACTTGATTTAACTCATAAAATATCAGGAATGGTAGGAAGTAATGCAAGGGGTGCTGTGCTAACTCTGAGCCCGGGCTGCAACGGGCATGGCTCTCTCCAGGAACCTTGCCACTGCCTGGAGAAACAGGCCTGAGCCGCCTGCCAGAGGAGGAGGCCCTGGGAGCAGAACCTTCGAGCCTCATCCTGGCACAGGCACATATGCTGGTGCGAGCCCAGCCCTGGACAGCAGAGCCCTGGTGCAGAGATGCCCGAGCGGGCCGAGCCATGCCCATCTTAGCTCAGCAGAAGCTCCGAGAAGACAACCGGAGACTCGGAGTATACAAAGGGTTGCTCAAACCGCCAATTTTGGAGTATCTTACGATCAAGCTGTAACCAGCTGACAGATAAACCTCCCAATGCCCAGGGCTCAGATGAATAACCGAGGCACGCAGACGAGAGTCACTCATGTCTCAGAGGCCGTGGGAGGCCTGCCTGTGAGTCAAACCAGTTTGTGGAGATTCCAGGTTGCTGTCCTCTACACCACGGACACAGACCAACTGAGAGCCAGTCCTGAGAGCTCAGTCCTTGGCCACACACCAACCACCCTTCCCCTTCCGTCTCCGTTCCTCTGCCTGCTTCCCTCCCCCAGGGTCCTCTTGAGCTATCCGTGTCGTGCGTGGCCTCCTCCCTCCTAACGTGGCTTTGGAACTGTGGGGTGAGTTCACGATGCTGGCCTAGGTTTGCTTATCTGTAAAATGGAGACATGGTGCTACTTTGTTGGTTATGAGAATCAGATCACTCACGCGAGCAAAGAGTTTAGAACGGCGCTGGCGAAACGGTGTAGGAAAAAATAACGCGACTAAAAAAGAGCCACAGTGACAGCAATCTTATCAGGAAAACATTTTTTGTTTTGATCCTGAGCGCTGCAGATTTGTCACTGGGTGATGGTGACATCAGTCTGAGCGTTGAGTCAGCCTGTCTGCCATAAGCTCTTCTGAGACAGCGTGGGAGACTTCTCGTGGGTGGGGAATTCGTTTTTGAATACCAGACATGCAGACCAGCACAGTCCTTGCTTCCAGAGAAATGCAGTTTCCTTTGTTACACACTCACTGCTTTTTATACCGGGTATATTCTGGGCAGTCTATGTGCCGGTCAAACACACAGAAATCGATGTCATTTAAAGAACGCCCGTGGGCAATCATTCTGCAAAGGGAGGATGGCTTTCGCGAAGAAATCAGTCGCCCTTCGAGGGATATCTGAAACTTGGGCGAGAGACAAAGTGAATGTCTTGATGTCGAAAACAAATCTAGCAGCTTCGGGTTCCCTCTGGGAATTCTGGCCCTTCTCGTTCTTTCCAGGGTCCTCCCCTTGGCTCCAGAGCTGCCTTTGGAGCCTCAGTTCAACCCCCAAGAGGCTCTTGGTCCCGACTCCCTGGGGCTGGGACCTATGCAATCGCTGTCTCCAGGTGAACCCCTGTGGAAGCAGAAGGTGCAGGGCTGCTGCCCTTGGGGGTACTGAGTCAGCTCCCAGCTCTCCAGCTTCTGTCCTGGCTGGCAACAACCACTTTCTTCACGAGCAGGGGCATGAGACCAAGTCCCACAGTTCCTGTGGATGTCAGCGTCTCCTTCTGGGAGTCCTCTAAGTGAAGCCTGGTCTCACGGCCACGAGAGTCGCGAGACAGTCAGGGTGACGCACGTGGTGCTGCTGAGATGTGCTGCCACTTTGATAAACCAAGTCACAACCCAGGCTCAAGCCTGGAGAGACTCTGAATAAGTTGCCCCACTTGGAAGGGCCGCTCCCACTGGCATCAGAGCGACAGGCATGAAGAGAAAGGAACTGAGCACGGGACTTCAGGCCAAGACTCCTGCCCTGGGTCCGGGAAGGCGCCAGGGACAGCTGGGTGGCATGTGCCAGACTTCCCCTTTCATGATCATCGTCCACTCATTTCTCGAGGCCAAGAGGCCTCTGCTTCCTGCTCCCTCTTTCAGAATGCCCTCAGCACATCCTCTCCTCTGGACCATTCAAGCCCCTGTTGTCTATCTGTTCTCTTTGCCTCTGCTCCCTTTTGATCGTCCAAGTCATGCTCAGCCCCGAAGTCAGCGGGTCAGACTAGAGGTTGAGGATGTGGCACTCCTCGGGCCCGGTGTGCGGGGACAAGCAAGACCCCCAACGATGCTGGGGGCCTGCTGGGCAACACCTGGAGACGGGAGGCCTTAAGGAGTCAGGGACCGAGACAGAGCCCTCGGGACCTCTTCCAGTGTTAAGCCCTGAACTATGCCCCCTACAGTGTAAATGTATTGACTTGACTTTGTTGATTTTGAGTCGTATCCAGCGATGTTCAGGGTTTTTCCTGGCTCTGCACTCAGGGATCACTGCTGGCAGGGCTCAGGGAGCTATGAGATGCCAGGGGTCAAACTTGGGTAAATCGTGTGCTAGGCAAGTGCCTTAACCACTGTACTGTCCTCTGGCCCCCAAACTTGGCTTTATTTCAAGGGGGCCTCCCAAGCACTGCTCAGGTTGCCCTGGGGTCATTCCTGGGGCTACTGAACCAATTCAGTGGCTTAATGCCAGGGTCCAGGTATGCCCACCTACTCAGACCCGTGGTGCCTTGCTCAGGAGCCCCCAGGGCCGGGCTGGGGGTGGGAGTGGGGTGAGGCCAGGGCCCCAGTGCCCCCGACCACTTAATTATCTCCCTAGCCCCCAAATTTGCTTTTTTAAATGTACCTGTTAATGGATGTTTGGATCATTTTCAGTTGGGAATATCTTAAAGAAAACTGCTAGGAACATCAAAGTCTAGTACATAAAAATGTGCGTGTCACTTGTGTGGGTAAGTGTAACTTTCGTTTTCTTCTGGGATCACACCCAGTGGTACCAGTGACTTCACCTGACTCTGTCCAGGGGACCACAGGGGGTCAGACCTGGGCTTCCTACATACAAAGCAAGCACTGAGCCTCTTAGGTTATCTCTCTGGCCCTAAGTGTGTCACTTTTTAAGAAACCATCCATGTTTTTTAATTTATTAAGGTAAAGGTAAAGGTAAAGGCCCTCCCATTGATCATCGATTTGCTCGAGCGGGCCCAGTAACGTCTCCATTGGAGACTTTGTTGTTACTGTGTCTGGCATATCGAATACTCTCGGTAGCTTGCCGGGCTCTCCGAGAGGGGTGGAGGAATCGAACTCGGGTCGGCCATGTTGGCCGCGTGCAAGGCAAACGCCCTACCGCTGTGCTATCGCTCCAGCCCCGTTGGTTTATTAAAAACAACTTTATTTTCCTTATTTTATAAATAAGGACAAGCAAAGATCATTATATCCTTGAAGAAAACATTAACATGGTAGGTAGGAGCATGAACAGAGTACCATCCTCGAAGAAAGGAAGAAAAAGGAACAGAAAAAAAGAATTCACATACATGAAATGAAAAGGGGGGGACAGGTTGCACAGCAAGTGGGGTTATTGCCTCCCATGCAGCCAACCTGGGTTCTATCCCCAGCACCCCACATGGTCTCCTGAGCCTTTCCAGGAGTGATTTCTGAGCACAGAGCCAGGAGTAGGACTGAGCACTACCAGGTGTGGCCCTCCAAAAAATGAAAAAATCTTTTTGGGGGCTAGGGAGATTGTTCAGCGGTCATGAGAGTGTGTTTGAACCTGAGTTCAAACCCCAGTAATCGCATGCCCCTTCACATGCCGGGCTTGGTCCTGGATTCCCTGTGAGCTTAGGTTTATCAGGTTGCACCCATCACAGTGCTCCCGAGTCATTCCCATTACTTTGTTTGTCTGTAACCACTTCTATGCTCTCTTCCCCAACCAATTTGTAAGGTCTCATCCTTCTAGGACACTGAACTTGTACTGTAAGTTAATGTTGCCTTTCTCCTCTCCTTGTGTCTCTTGAATAGTTTAATGCCATGTCCTTTTTGTATAGATACAGGAAGACAATTAATTAATATTATGCTTTGTAACTTAGGATTTAATTGGCCTTGAATATTATTCACTCCTGGGCATCTGCTTTCTCAACTCAAGCCTCGGTTGCCCTCACTTCCTAACACCTCAAAAGCAGGGTCCCGACGTGGGACTGGATGGAACCAGGGCAAGCCGGTAAGTTATGTGCTACCCTGGCATCGAGATGGGCCAGGCCAAGGTGCCACAACTCTTAACTATAGGTTAAGAGTTTGATCATAGGCAAATGCTGTCATGATCCAAAAGTAATGACGAGACTAGGACCCTGCTGCTAGGAATAGGAAAGATATCTGGCCTGAGCACTGCAGTCTGAGATAGAGATGGCCCTAGGAGAGCAATTCTATAAGCTCAAAGTATTTCTTACTGTGTCCATACAAAACGATTTATATTATGTATGGTTATATGTTGGTTGGACAAGGAGAGGAGAAACACACCCAGGGAAATCTGTTCTAGGGTGGGTTGATCTGCTAAATGAGAATCTGTCCTAGAAGCAGCCTTCCCATGTGTCCTGACTAGCTTGGATGAGACTGAACTTTCTCCCCTTCAAACTGCCTTCCATAAATGATTTCAGTATATTGAGGCAGTTTCCCTTATCTCACAGGAACCTAGCTGGCCTTAGGTATGCAGATCCCAGGTGCTAAGCCAGGCCTGATCTTTGGGATGTAGATGCCTGGCTCCAGGCAGGCTGATCTTGGAGATGTGGATTCCAAGCTCTAGCAGACTGGTCTTCGATGTGCTAATCCAAGTGCTTGTAGCTTGTAAAAGGTGAGACCAGGATTACTGGCCTGCGGATATAAAGAAACAATGTGTGTTTTGCCTCAATGCTCTTTCTGTAACTCCTTTTGATGACATCATTATATTGCACCCTTTAGAGGTACTATGATCTATACAAGGGAGACTTCAGGGCTCTCTGGGGGACACTTGAGTCAAAGAACCTGGGACGATGGGGCTGAGGACAGAAGCTGAGAGAACAAAGGAGCACGTGCTTGAGAGATCCGGGGGCCTCCATGACATACATCTCTTCCATGTAATAAACTGCTGCTAGACCAACCAGCCTGGCCCTCATTTCCTTCCTTCGCCTGACCATCGCCATCGACCTCCCTGGAGTGGGGAAACGGCCTGCGACTGCCGAACACGGACGGCAGGAGAGATAGGCCGCCCCCTGCCTGCCTCTATGACAGGCACTTTTCTCATTCTCTCTCTCTCTCTCTCTCTCTCTCTCTCTCTCTGGCTCTCACTCGCTCACTCTCTCACTCGCTCTCCTTCTCTCTCTCTCTTTCTCTCTCTCTCCCCCCCCCCCCATCACCAATCACCTTTTTTGGACCTGTAGTTTGCAATACAGATACTGAAAGGTGATGGTGTAGGTCCCTTTACCTACTTTAATCCTTTTAACACTCAATTCTCCTGACAGCTTCCTTTTCCTGGCCTAGTCGGGCTGATCCCCCTGAATCAGTACGGTCCTATTTTTAGTCAGGAGTTCTCTTCCCAAGCCTTCCCCTCCTCTGGCTTGATTTCAATTCCCTCCAATTCCCCCCTAGGTGGAGAAGGTTTTTCATTTCCTCTCCATTCTAGTTACGCTCTTCGGGCTCTGCCTGAGATCACCAACACAGTTCCCGAAACATCACCTCAAAGTGAGCTCCGAGCATCTTGGAACGCGGCAGTTCTCATTTCTCGGGAGAGATGGGGGCAGAATGGACTTAAGGATCCGAATGACCTTCAGACGCATTTTCGTCCGGCCAGTTATTCAATTTCCTCGTTCAGCAAATACTATTGATAATCATATTCCCAGAGGGAGGCCCGTGGAAATCTGATCAGATGATTTTCCAGCTTGTAAGTCCCAGACTGGTTTCCAATTACCCCGGATCAAGTGTCCACAGGCTGGCGCCTGGTTTCTGCCAGCTTCTCCAACCCCTTATTGTGCAGCCACATCCCACCCCTTCTAGACACAGACACTGGACCAGGTCCCGAAATACGCTTCTTCCTGTTTCAGAAGCTTCACAGCACATGATCTGTTCTGCGTGCTAGACAGCACCCACACATACTTCCTGCCTCACCAATTTAACTCCTCATCCTCAGACTGTTAATTTGATTTGAGGAAGGGTCTTCCAACTGGTGCTTAGGAGGCCCGGACCCCTCCCAGTGATTCTCAGTGACCAGGCCAGTGATTGAAGGGTTCCAGGACACAATGCTGCTAAGGGCCCTGTGAGTCCAGACTGAGCCAGTCACAAGGAAATCGTGTTTGTTAATTATTGCTCTGCCCCACTCAACTTTTAGGGGGAGGGGAGGGATAGATATGGCTATACTCAGGGGTCACTCCTGCTAGTGCTACGGGTGGTGCTGGAGATCAAATTGTCTCAATCACTTGCAAGGCAAGTACCTCACCCCAATATACTCTCTCTCTCTCTCTCTCTCTCTCTCTCTCTCTCTCTCTCTCTCTCTCTCCCACTCAGGACTATTTAAACATCTCTTTCCTCCAGGCTGGGCTGGAGCGATAGCACAGCGGTAGGGCGTTTGCCTTGCACGCAGCCAACACGGCCAACCCGAGTTCGATTCCTCTGCCCCTCTCGGAGAGCCTGGCAAGCTACCGAGAGTATCTCGCCCGCACGGCAGAGCCTGGCAAGCTCCCCGTGACGTATTCGATATGCCAGACACAGTAACAACAAAGTCTCCAATGGAGACGTTACTGGGCCCGCTCGAGCAAATCGATGATCAATGGGAGGGCCTTTACCTTTACCTTTCCTCCAGGCTAAGTTGGACCCTCAAGTACTTTCTTCACTTGAAATTTGGTTGTAATTCACTTATAATTACTGGTATTATGCCTTGTTCACTAGATTGTATATCTCATTTAAAAATTTTTTTTTTTTGCTTTTTGGATCACACCCGGCAATGCACAGGGGTTCCTCCTGGCTCATGCACTCAGGAGTTACTCCTGGCGGTGCTCAGGGGACCATATGGGATGCTGGGAATCGAACCCGGGTTGGCCGCGTGCAAGGCAAACGCCCTACCCGCTGTGCTCTCTCTCCAGCCCCCTGTATATCTCATTTTAGCAAAGAATGACCCTGTCCACTCCTCTCTACTCCCTCCAGCATCTAGAAGTAGGCTTAGTATATCACTGTCAGCACTGTTATCCCGTTAATCATCGATTACTCAAGCGGGCACCAGTAGCGTCTCCATCGGTCCCAGCCCTGAGATTTTGGCATCGTAAACTTTATGCTCTCTCTCCGAGGAGGCGGCATGCCAGCTGGATGTCCTTGGGCATAATGGTGACGTGCTTGGCAAAAATGCACAGAGGTGGGTGTCCTCAAAGAGCCCTACCAGGTAGGCCTCACCCACCTACTACAGCGCCATGACAGCCAAGCTCTGGGAGCGCAGGTCGGTCTTAAGGTCCTGCGTGACCTCGCGCACCAGTGCCTCGGTGGCAGCCGATAGTAGTGTGGCTTCTTCACACCACCCATGGCTGGAGCGCTCTTGCGGGTCCCTTGGTGGCCAGCTGCTTGTGGGGTGTTGAAGTGCGTGCTGTCTGCTTAGTACGGGCCCTCTCGTTCTTCCCAACTCAGTTGGGGGCTTCCTTCAGGGCTAGGGAAATTAGACCCATTTTAGCTACTAGACTGGGAACACCTGCAGGGACGATTAGAGATCGCCCCCAAAGTCTCCGTCTTCTCCCTCAGAGAGCCCGGCAAGCTACCCGTGATGTACCAGGTATGCCAACAACAGTAACTAATATGGTTTAGTACATAAGACATACTAATGGTGGGAGCGATAGCACAGCAGGTAAGGCATTTGCCTTGCATGTGACCGACCTGGGTTCGATTCCCA
This sequence comes from Sorex fumeus, assembly GCF_029834395.1. Classification (NCBI taxonomy): domain Eukaryota; kingdom Metazoa; phylum Chordata; class Mammalia; order Eulipotyphla; family Soricidae; genus Sorex; species Sorex fumeus. The sequence continues at coordinate 4,302,866 of NW_026606139.1, read as the reverse complement.
GCATCCCATATGGTCCCCCGAATACCAACCAGGAGTAATTCCTGAGTGTAGAGCCAGGAGTAACCCTGAGCACCTCCAGGTGTGGTAGAAAAAGTCAAAAAACAAAAAAAAAGACATGCTCAAAATGGGGGCTGGAACGCTAGATTAGCGGGTAGGGCAGTTGCCTTGCATGACCGGAGTTTGATCTCTGGCATTTCATATGGTCCCCCAGGCCCGCTAAGAGTAATTCCTGAGGGGGTGGAGCAACAGGATAGCGGGTAGGGCGTTTGCCTTGCACGTGGCAGACCCGGGTTTGATCGCTAGGATCCCACAGGTTCCCCGAGCACTGCCAGGAGTAATTTCTGAGTGCAGAGCCAGGAGTAACCCCTGAGCATCGCTGGGTGTGAACCCCCCCCAAAAAAAACGAGTAATTCCTGAGTGCAGAAATGAAGAGGCAGGAATAATCCCTGAGCAACACAAGGTGAGGTCAGCTATCTGCAAAGTATCTATCTCAACTCCTATATTAACTGCGGTTTACAGTGGCGTCAATAGTTATGGTCTTGGTGCGTACAATTTGATTTTTGTTTTGTTTTGAATTTGGGCTATATCCAGTAGTTTTCGGAAGTAGTCCGAGGGCACTCCTGACTCTGCTCAGGAGTCATTCCTGGGAGTCTGGGGACCAAGTCAGTCAGCCACGGCCAAGCAACTGTCTTGACTCTTGTTCGCTCTCTCCAGTCCCACACACCTTTATCTTTTTTTCCAGGAGTTGGAGGGTGGCTGTCACACCCAGCTCTGCTCAGGAGTGACTCCTGAATCTGCATTCAGGAATTACTCCTGGCAGTACTCTGGGGACTATATGTGATGCCAGGGATTGAACCTGGGTCAGCCACATGCACGGCAAGCACCATGCCCACTGCACTGTTGTCCTGGCCCCTCCTACACATTTTTAGTCATTTATCTGCTGTTAGACAATTGGGTTGCCTTCATATTCTGGCTACATACTTCTTATGACTACACTAAACATGCTGTGCACCTATCTTTTCTAGTTAATGCTTTTGTATCCTTGGCATTAGCGCCAAGAAGTTAAATTTCCGAGTCATAACGCAGCTATAATCTTACTTTTTTGAAAAGCCTCCAACATAGAGGCTGAACCGGATGACTTTCCCAGCAATAGGGGTGGAGAGGGCTGCTTTATCAGCACGTCCTTGCCAACACTGGTTATATCTTATCTCTGATATATGCCATTCTCACTGGTATGAGATATCTCATTGTCCTTTTGATTTACATTTCCCTGATAAAAGAGACAGTAAATACTTTTTCTTGTCTACTGGCAGTCCATATTACATTTTCTGGGTGTTTTTTTTTTTTTTTTGCCCAAACTCCATGGTGCTCAGGGCTTACTTCTGGCTCTGCACTCAGGGATCATTCCTGGAAGTGCTCAGGAGACCACATGTGGTGCCACGAATTGAACCCAGGTTGGTTATGTACAATGAGAGCATCTTATTCCCTTGTTTCTGGCCCCCATAATAAACTTCATGGTACTCTAGCGATGTAATCAAGCCAAATCATTGCAACCAGTTAGGCCAGTTGTAGTCTTTAAATGGCACATTAAAAATCATTAATGACCTTAAGTTGGCCAAGAATAAAAAACAAGATATCCAAATCAAGATCTCTTGCAATGGTGCTTTTGTAACTCAGCTGTGAATCAATTCTTTCTTCCACAGTATGAAATTCTAGACTTCGCAAACTTCTCAAAGTAGAGCAGTGGTTACTGGGGTTAGGTAAGGAAGAGGATTGAGGGGAAAGGTGCCCAGAAAACTTGAGGAGAGGAAATTATTGTCCAGAGTGATGGCACGAGGGTAGGGCTTCTGCCTTGCCTGCGGCTGACCCGGGTTTATTCCCCGGGACCCCATATGGTCCCCCAAGCACTGCCAGGAGTAATTCCTTAGTGCAGAGTCAGGAGGAACCCCGAGCATTGCTGGGCGTGACCCAAAAAGAAAAAAAAAAGACTGTATTTTAATAGTGATATAGTTTAGCTATTATGTACAAAGTTTATTGGGCAATGAGTTTTAAAATGACACATAGGGGATGAGAGCAGGCAGGGTGCCTGCCTTGCATAATCTTCTTGGTTTCTGTCCCTGGCACCCCATATGGTCCCTGGAGCCCCGGCAGGAGTGATCTCTGAGTACAGAGCCAGGAGTATGCCTTGAGTTCTGCTGGGTGTGGCCCCAAAATAAAAACAAAAAATACATGTCTAAAAATAACTTTAAATATTAAATTATATAGTACAGTATAGGGGTTGGGGCTGGAGCGATAGCACAGCGGTAGGGCGTTGCCTTGCACACAGCCAACATGGCCGACCCGAGTTCAATTCCTCCGCCCCTCCCGGAGAGCCTGGCAAGCTCCCCGTGACGTATTTGATATGCCAGACACAGTAACAACAAAGTCTCCAATGGAGACGTTACTGGGCCCGCTCGAGCAAATCGATGAACAACGGGAGGGCCTTTACCTTTACCTATAGCATATATGTAACAAAAATACATTTCCCCACCTCCATGAGGACCCCCCCATGGGCTGGAAAGACAGTATAGGGGGTGCTTACTTTACATATAGCCAACGAGTCCATCCACAGCACCACACATGGACACCTGGGAACCTTTAGGAGTGACCCCTGAGCACAGAGACAGGAGTGGCCACTGAGTACTGTTGGATGTCATCTGAACCTGGTCTCCCTGAAAGGAGGCATCACGCTGGACCAGAGAGATAGCTCAATCAGCTGGGCACAGGCTTCGTATGCAGGAGGCCAGGTTCGATCACTGGCACGAAAATGATTCCTGAACACCTCTGGAAGTGACCCCTGAAGCACAGAGAGCACATTCGCCACTGAAAGTGGCCCCCCAAGTGAAAATCCACTGCAGGCCCCAAGAAGCATCGCCTCCTTTGGCTTTTGCATGGAACCCCTAGCCCAGTTTTCAAGAATTGCTGGTGGGAACCCTGGGCTCAAAGAAAAGACCCAGCACAGAATAATTTAATCAGCAGGCAGAGACCACACATCCCTCATGGAGACTAATTGGGGTCCTGCTTCCTAGAACTTCGTGTTCCTAAGTCCTCCGCCCCCCAGTTTTGGTCTAGAAAGCCTTCCTGAGCCTTCTCTGAAAGTGGCAATCCAAATTCCATGAAAAGGTTTAACCTAAAATTCTTCTCAGCTGCCACCTCTAATGCCCACACAAAGATTAGAAGAAAAGGTAAAAAAAGAAGAAAATGGGGGGTCTGGTGCCGCCAGCAGGTCAATCTGTACCTGTGAGGTGAGTGCATCAGCAGCCTGATGGCACCGTCGGGCCTTCAGATACCCCAGAATTGCTGCTGTGCCTTTGGCCAGACCCCAAAAACTTGGGGCCAAGTTTACCAAGAAAGTAAACGGCCAAAAGTTAGGTATGTGGGAGACACACCCACAAATCACCTCTGTATAATTGGCCCAGCTGTATAATTGGAGGCAAGGCCTCTCTGGTTCCTGATCGAACTGCTTAACGGTCATGATCCCAGAGTCTCAGAAACGAATCTTGGAAACCAGCGGCTTTAGGTAGAAATGCGTCTGGTCCCTGCAGTAGGTTACTGGTGCTGGGCCAACCCAGGTGGGAATAGGTTTCGTGCCTTGGCCTGTTCCCCCTGGCGGCCCAGTGGCCGCCATCCTTCAGAAGCCACTGGATAGTCCGGTTTGGGCCCCCAGTGACGAGACACACAGGGCCTCACGGGATGCGGGTGGAGCCGGGCTTGTCCTCCCCACCCCAACGAGACCCCAAGTCATCGCCTACGAATGGCCTCTCTGGCTCCTGATCAAGCTGCTTAACTGCCTTGACCCCAGAGACTCAGAAACAAATCTCAAAACCTAGCAGCTTTTGGCAGAAATGTGTCCGGACTCTGCAGTAGATTACTGTCACCGGGCCACCCCAGGGGGGAAACGGTGCTGTCCCTCTGCCTGTTTCCCCCTGGCGGCTCAGTGGCCACCATCTTCCAGAGGCCATTGTACAGTCAAGCTTGGGCTTGCAGTGACGAAACTTGCTGGGCTTCACGGGATGGGGTGGAGCCGGGCCTGTCCTCCCCACCCCAACAAGACCCCAAGTCATCGCCCACGAACAGCCTCTCTGGCTCCTGATCAAGCAGCTCAACAGTCATGATCCCAAAGACTCAGGAGCAGATCTCGAAACCCAGTGGCTTTTGGCAGAAATCCCTCCAGATTTGTGTTAAAATTTCGAAATTTCAAAATCACATGGCCCTACTGCAGCCACGCAACATCATATGTTTTTCAAAACCAGCAATAGAACACAAATTGTCTACTGTTGCCTTTTCAGCATATCTGAGTGTTGGGATAAAATCTCAAATAATGTGTCGAAATACTGAATATGATCACAGTACAGAGAGTAATGTGGAAATCATCTGCCCCACAGGCAGGGGGAGGGTGTGGGATGGGGGCATACTGGGGTTTTTGGTGGTGGAGAATGGGCACCAGTGAAGGTCTGGGTGTTTCATTGTATGACCGAGACTTAGACCCGAAAGCTTTGTAACTGCTCTCACGGTGACTCAAATAAAATTATAAAAAATGAAAAAAAAAGAAGAAAATGACAGGAAAGATGAGGAAAGAGAAAGAAGAACCAGTGCCAGGGAGGTGGCTTCAGGGGCTGGAGCACCTGCTGTCCTCCTGCGAGCTCAGGAGCCCTGACCTGAGCAACTCACTAGTAGCTCCAAGCTCCTCACCAAATAGGGAACAACCGGGAATATGAGAACCCTAAACTTATGCAACCTCTCTCACAAGGACCAATGCTTTAGACCCCCACATTTTAATAAAACCAGGGCCAGGGAGATGGCTTAAAGTGAGGGACAGATGCTTTTGCACACAGACACACCAGCTTTGATCCCCCGTATCACCTGGTCCCTGAGCGACCTGAGTACCCAGCAGGAAGCAGCCCCACCGTTGTTCCCCAAACAGCAATGAACAAGGCAGTGTCTTCGAGTGGCCATAAGCAAACTTTAATATTCCCGACAGCAGTAGCTACCTTCTTTGTGCCAGAGTCACCAAAGAAACGTGACCAGCACATCACACACACTTGGGAGGTGGTGAGACCTATGATGCTAGGAGATAAACGGCCTGATTTGAAAGTCACAGAACTGGCAAGAGGGTTCAACAATCGCTTTGATTTTTCTTGCTCTTTTTTTTTTTTGGTTGTTGTTGTTTTAAAGCAAAACAAGTAAACAGATGATAGGCAAAATGTTTGGAGAAAGCAAACATGAGGCTCCAACTCCACGGGCTGAGGGTGATCTTCTCTCCCGCGATGCCAACGCCCATTCTCCAGCTCTTCCAGCTACACTCCCTCAGGCATACTTGCTGGTGGAACGAACAAATACACAAAAGAGAGCCCCAGGCTTGAGGCAGAGGAGCTCTTCAGCCAGATTTAGGCAGCAGTTGTTGCCAGTAACGGAATTACTTAGCTCAGGAGAACTTTCTCCATGTAAGTAAACAGATTAATAAGCGTGGGCTTAACATCTTTCCTTACTCCTTAAATTAGCTCAAGAGCCATAGGGAGAGACCAGGTAGGCTTATTCGGATCCATGGGTCTTAAGACTTACAATGCAGACAGAATTCCCCTCAAGTGGGAGAAGGGCTGAAATTGGGCTGAGCCCCGGGCTTTTGGGTGTACAGACAGTAGGTAGTGGCAGTTGCTGGTACAAAAGGAACAGAGTTTGAACAACACGAGGCCCCCAGCTGCAGCCCCGGCTCTTAGCAGCACAAGCAGTTGCACTGGTCAAATTCTTCTTTCCGATTTTTATAGCGCAGCATGAAGGCCTGCTGTCAGGCCTGTCTTCTTAAGCCCCTGATCAGGCAGGTACCCCCAGAGCAGGCTTGGAGACGGAGGCTGAGTGGGCGAGTGAGAAACCTGTTGATGTGCCACAACTGGACAGCAGGACAGAAAAACTCCGACTGCTGCTGAAAGCTACCCAGGAAAGACTTGATCGTCCGAGAGCCAGGATCCAGAGCGCATCTCCGCCACTGGTCTGTTTCTGGAGAGTCCAGGAAAACATACCTTTGGCCTTCTACAGCCGAAGGTGATGCTGTTTATTGCAGTCTGCGCATTTTACAGAAGTACATAGGCCCAAAATTGGCCGTGAGGTTTGGGATTACCAGCTCGCCAACCCGGCAGGATGGGAAGAAAGAAAACGTGTCCGTGAAAAGCTTTCGGAAGGGACTCAGGTCGGCCACCTGAACCTCGATGCTGTACTGATTGGCCAGCAGCTCGACGGCGCCTTGTACCACATACTCGTTCTGCAGGTGTGAGAGTGAGCAGGTTGAATAGACAACATGGCCTCCGGGTTTGGTGGCAAGGAGTCCAGCCCTGGAACCAGGAAGAGAAAGAAGTGGTGACTCCTGGAGCTGGAGCCATAGGACAATGGGTAGGGCGTTGGCCTTGCGTGCGGCCGACCCGGGTTCAATTCCCAGCATCCCATATGGTCCCCGGAGCAACACCAGGAGTAATTCCTGAGGGCGGAGCCAGGAGTAACCCCTATGCGTCGCCAGGTGTAACCCCCCCCCAAAAAAAAAGAAGCAGTGACTCCTGAGTTCCCAGCAGACGGGCAATAGAAGAAACTAGAAACATGAACAGGGGAGGCTACTATGGGATTGTAGCTGCAATATGCAATCTCTAACGCTCCTTCCGTACTGACACTGCCTAGAAGGTCATTCTCGAAGAAGAACCTGCCTTCCTCAGCGGGCGGAATTTTCCAAGAAGCCTTCTGGAAACAATGACCCATACTCTGACACGGACAGGGACCCAAACCCGACAGTGGCTCGGGACTGAGTCCTCAGTCCAGCATGCAGAGCCTTGATTCCAGTATCTGCTTCTCATATTCCTACTACCCGCCGACACTGGGGCTACCCTGGAGGGAATATGGCTTAAGTGAGTCTGTGCGGTTCACCCTACTAGGCATGTCCTACCAATAAATGGGACATCAAAAGCAGTGTTTCTGCCTTCTTTCTGGCCTTCTTGCCTTCCCGCGGTCCTCCTGTCCTACTAGTTGGTCCCCTGCTCTCATGCGGTGCCACGCCACCACCCCCGGGCCCCCTCTGCATGACTTCCACTCGTGGCCCTCGTGAAACATCTCGGGGGCTGAGTTGAGAAATGTGGCCCTACGGGACAATCCAGCAGGCAGATGGCCAGCCATTCTCTGAGGACGGCTGCGGCAAGGGCTTCGGTCCCCCGTTCCCCAAGCCCCTCGCGGCCCTCCTGCACAAGTCCTGAGTCGTTATGAAGCCCTCACTCACGCGAGAAGCTGCACCTGCAGCAGAGGCAACATCTGCCGCTCCTTCTTCCTCGACCTCTGAAAGATGTTGTTCTCCTCCTCGAAGAGGGAGTGCCGGTCTGTGGTACAGGGCACATCCACCAGCACCTGCCCAGAAGGGTCAAGGGCAAAGTATTAGGACTCCTCCAGGCTCCTTCCTCCAGCTTGTGTAGGTGTTCTCTCTGACCACCTACCCATTACACAGTATGTGAGGAGACTCACACTTTAACTTGATAAGCACTTGGGTGTAACCAACAACACACAAATGACTATAATTAAATGGCATCATCCTAGAAAGAAGTCTTTGGTTCCTTGGGGCTCATTCCTTGGCTTGGCCCTTGACAATTTGGTACCTATTGTTGTTCTGGTTTAACTGGTGTGTCTGGATCATCCTCTAAGTGTTTAGAGGCGACTCCAGTGGCTCTCAGGGGATCATGCAGTGCCAGGGATCAGGCCTCGAACTCCTACATGCCAAGTATATGTTCTTGTTCTCTGAGCTGGCTCTGGAACTGCAGTTAAAAAAACAAAAAACAAAAACCGGGGCTGGAGCAATAGCACAGCGGGTAGGGCATTTGCCTTGCACGCGCTGACCCGGGTTCGATTCCCAGCATCCCATAGGGTCCCCCGAGCACCGCCAGGAGTGATTCCTGAGTGCAGAGCCAGGAGTAACCTCTGAGCATCGGCTGGGTGTAACTCAAAAAGAAAAAAAAAACATAAAATGGGAGCAGGAGACTACAGGGGTTAAGGCACTGACTTGCATGCAACTAATTGTGGCTTGATCCCCACCACATGGTTCCCAAGCATTGCCATCAGTAACCCCTGAGCCCAGACTAGGAGTACCAGAAGCATGAGGTGTACCCCCTCACTGGCAAAGAAACAGGGGCCCAGAGAAATAATATAGGGGGGTTAAGGTGCTTGGCTTGGGCCAGAGAGATATAGTTTATACAAGGTTGCTTGCCTTGTATGCAACCAACCCAGACTCAATGCCTGATTCCAGCTCAATCCCTGGTACCAGATTAGGTCCCAAGCACCACCAGGAGTGATCCCTGTTCACACAGCCACAAGTAACCATTGGGTGTGGTGGCCCCAAAATCATAACCAAAAAATGCGCTTGCCTGCATACTATGCCGATCCTGGTTTAGATCCCCAGCACCATAGATGATCCCCTGAGCACTGTCAGATTCACTCCCGAGCACCTCCAGCTGTGGCCGAAGGCCCCAAAAGTGGGATGGAGAGTCAGAGCTGGGTTGTAGAGCATAAATGTTCTCTACCACTTGGGTCACATCAAGACTCCGAGAAATGGTTGATTGAGGAACCAACCACTTGAGAAATGAAACGGGTTTAACCTCCAGAGAATGCAATTTAGTGATCTCTATCAAAACTTTAAACACATATAGACCATTTTTCAGTATAATCCAAAATACAAATTAAACTTAAAAAAAAAAAAGAGAATTCCATCTCAGTCCGACCTGCTACACTATCATTCTGGCCCAATGTTGTTCCTATTTTTAAAAAACATACATGGGGCCAGAGAGATACTCTAGCAGGCAGGGCACTTGCTTTGCACACAGGTTTGATCCCTGGTACCTCAGATAGTCTCTCAAGCCCCTTTAGAAGTAATCCCTGAAGACAGTCAGGAGTAAGCCCTGAGCATCACTGGGCGTGGCCCCAAAACAAAAAGTCGCCTTGGAGAGAGAGTACAACTGGTAAGGCACTAGCCTTGCAAACAGCCGATCTGGGTCTGAATTCTGGCACCACATATAATCCCCCGAGCACCACCAGGAGTGATCCCTGAGTGCAGAACAAGAGCAGGCCCCGAGTAGAGCCAGGTCTGACGCAAAAAGCACTGATCACAGTCCTCCCGTCGTTCATCGATTTTGCTCGAGCGGGCCCAGTAACATTGTGAGACTTGTTACTGTGTTTGGCATACCGAATACGTCACGGGGAGCTTGCCAGGCTCTGCCGTACGGGTGAGATACTCTCGGTAGCTTGCCGGGCTCTCCGAGAGGGGCGGAGGAATCAAACTCGGGTCGGCCAGGTTGGCTGCGTGCAAGGCAAATGCCCGACCCGCTGTGCCATGGCTCCAGCCCACGCAAAAAGCACTGTCACTGTCACTGTCCTCCCGTTGTTCATCGATTTTTTTGAGCGGGCCCAGTAACGTCTCCACCGTGAGACTTTGTTGTTACTGTGTTTGGCATATCGAATACGTCACGGGGAGCTGGCCAGGCTTTGCCATGTGAGCGAGATACTCTCGGCAGCTTGCCAGGCTCTCCGAGAGGGGCGGAGGAATCGAACTCGGGTTGGCCGTGTTGGCCGCGTGCAAGGCAAACGCCCTACCGCTGTGCTATCGCTCCAGCCCACGCAAAAAGCAAAACAGTAAAAATAAGGGCTAGAGAGATAAAACAGTAGGTAAAGTGCTTGCCTTGCACGCAGCTGACCTGGGTTCGATCTCAAGCATCCCATATGGTCCCCTGGGCCTGCCAGTAGTAATTCCTGAGTGCGGAACCACAAGTAAGCCCTGTGCACTTCCAGATGTGGCCCAAAAACAAAAACAAAACAACAAAAATTAATTTAAAAATTGGGGCCAGAGCAATAGCACAGTTTGCAGGACATTTGTCTCACATGTGGCCAACATAGGTTTGAGCCAGGAGTAACCCCTGAGTATAATTGGGTCACTGTCACTGTCACTGTCCTTCCGTTGATCATCGATTTGCTCGAGTGGGCCCCGTAACGTCTCCACTGGAGACTTTGTTGTTACTGTGTCTGGCATATCGTATACGCCACGGGGAGCTTGCCAGGCTCTGCCGTGCGGGCGAGATACTCTCGGGAGCTTGCCGGGATCTCCGAGAGGGGCGGAGGAATCGAACTCGGGTCGGCCATGTTGGCTGCGTGCAAGGCGAACGCCCTGCCGCTGTGCTATGGCTCCAGCCCGTAACTGGGTATGACCCAACAAAGACAAAAAGAAATAAACACGGGCTGGGGCGATGGCTCAAAGAGCTCGAGTACATGCCTTCCACGCAGCTGCTCTAGGTTCAATCTCTAATTCTATGTTCACTCTGAGAATCACCAAGAGTGAGGGCCCCTGGTATACTGCCAGATGTGTATTGCTGTTCCTCCCACACAAAAATAAAATCAGCTTCTTAATATTTCGTGACAATTTTAGGGGGGCTGGGAGTTCACACCCAGCAATGCTCAAGAGTTACTCCTGGCTCTGCGCTCAGGAATCACTCCTGGCAGTGCTCAGAGAATCATATGGGATCCAGGGGATCAAACCTGGGTCTGTTCTGAGCAACTGCGTGAGTTAAAGGTCAGAGTTCAGAGGGCTGAGCACATGCTTTGTGCGCTACGGCTCTGGGTTGGATCCCCAGCACTGCACGGTCCCCTGAGCACTGCCGGAAGCATGCCCCACACAGAGCCAGGAGTCACTCTACAAGCACTGCTGAATGTGATCCAAAAATACAGAAACCTAAGTGAGTTGAGAAAACGTCCGAAAACTTATTTCCCACAGTCTTGTTCACTAACGATGACAGCAGCTGGTCATCTAAATTGAAGCGACAGCATCACAGGCTGTTTTCTCAGAATCATACATGGAAAGCCAGCGAGATCGAGACACAGCCCTACGTGCTCAAACAGAAGTTTGAGCACCCTGAGGTTCTAAATCTGGGGCTGAATTTAGGTCTAAGTTTTAAGGCTGAGAATGGGGAGATCAGATTTGACTCGCTGGATGTCTCCAGTCAAGAATGACTTACCCGGTCATAGGTGTCCCCCTCGAGTTCTCCCCACTTCCTGCCATCCCACGAAGTGACTCGAACTCGATTCCTATCCCTGAAACCTTGAGGCACATAGTTATGAAGGACCTTTTGCAGTCTGCTGGTTCGGGAAGTTGAAAGATCATTAGCAGCAAGATTGCCTGTAGGTATAAATTGTATGCATTTTAGGATTTTGTCTTTCCCCATTTATTGCATTTTCTGGCCACACCTCACAGTGCTTAGTGTCACTCCTGGTGATGCAAAGGGGAGGGACCATATGGAATACTGGGATCAAACTCAGGTCAGCTGCGTGCAAGGCAAGTACCCTACTCACTGGACTATCATTCCAGCCCAAGAACTTTGTTTTCTAATTCTATTTCTAAAAAATGGCATTGCAATTTTGACAGGAATTGTATTATAAATGGCTACAGGCCGTATAATTGTACTCTAAATGGCTGTATTAAGAAATAAACTTCGGATGGGGGGTGGGAGGGATACTGGGACCCGTGGTGGTGGGAAATGGGCACTGGTGGAGGGATGGGTATTGGGTCATTGTATCATTGAAACCCAAGCACAAAAATTTGTAAGTCTGCAACTGTACCTCATGGTGTTTCACTAATAAAAAATTTTAAAAAAAGAAATAAACTTCAGAAGGGCCAGACAAGTACATCAGGAAAGTCAATTCTCATGACTGAACTCTGAGCACAGCCAAGTGTGGCTTAAAAGAAAAACAAAACAAAAAACTTCATAGGGCCACAGTGATAGTTCAGCGGGTAGGCTGCTTGTCTTCTTTTTTCCTTTTTGTATTTTTGGGTCACACCTGCAATGCTCAGGCGTTACTCCGGAATTACCTCTGGAGGTGTTCAGGGGACCAGAGGGATGCCAGGGATTGAACCTGTGTCAGTCATGTACAAGGCAAATGCCCTACCCGCTCTGCTATCACCCCAGGCCTCTCTAGAGTGCTTGTCTTGAATGTATCCAACCTGGTTTTGATCCCCAGAACCTCATATGGTCCCCTGAGCCCTGCTAGAAGTAATCCCTGAGCACAGAGTCAGAAGTAAGCCCTTAGCTCCACCAGGTATGACCCAGAACACAAAAGCAAACTTTACCAAGGAGAACAGAGTTGATTAATCTGGGCTGGTGAATGGCTCGAGTGGCAGAACACCTTAACTGCAAGTATTAATAAGCACTGCATTGCACTGTCCTCCCGTTGTTCATCGATTTGCTCGAGCAGGCCCAGTGACATCTCCATCGTGAGATTTGCCGTTACTGTGTTTGACATATGAATACATCACGGGTAGCTTGCCAGGCTTTGCCATGCGGGCGAGATACTCTCAGTAGCTTGCTGGGCTCTCCAAGAGGGGCGGAGGAAACAAACCTGGGTAGGCCAGGCCGGCCACGTGCCAGGCAAATGCCCTAACACTGTGCTACGTAAATTTAATTGTTTAATATTTGCTAGTAGCTAGGAAAAGACAAAAAAAGCAATATAATGCTTGTCACTCCTGAGAGAATCTCTTCGTATAGCCCTGGGAGACAGAATGTCTCCTCGAATTAATTCCCCCAAGAGAACTGCCTCCATCGTTGAAATGCTTTACCTCTGTAAAAGAGCAATCATACCTACATGCAATCTTATACCTCAAACCCTTTCAGATGTTCTTTTTTTTTTTTTTTTGCTTTTTGGGTCACACCTGGCGATGCACAGGGGTTACCCCTGGCTCTGCACTCAGGAATGACTCCTGGCGGTGCTCGGGGAACCATATAGGATGCTGGGAATCAAACCTGGGTCGGCCGCATGCCAGGCAAACGCCCTAACCGCTAGGCTATCGCTCCAGCCCCACTATAAGTATGCTTTTGCGGGAGGACACCCAGTTGTGTCAGGGCTTACACCTGGCCCTGTGCTCAGGGAAGCCCTGTACTCTCTTTCTGATCCAATAAAAAAATTACTATTGCATGATTTCAGCAGTGCTGGGAATGAGAGGCATACAGTAAGAGGGGCTCAACCCGGGGCCTTGCACGTGCAAGGAAGGAAGGTGTTCTACCACTTGATCTATTCACCAGCCCAGTTTCGCCAACTTTTCTTCTCTAAGGCAACTGATCTATTACACGTAAGTAAACTCATTCTGATCTGCCCTCTATATGCCCTTTTCCCTTTGCGACAAGGCATGGACTCGAGAGGGGCCAGAGTAATGGCACAGCAGGTAGGATGCTGCATGCAGCTGACCCAGGTTCTGTCCCTGACTCCCCATATTGCCCCAAGCCAACCAGGAGTGATCCCTCGAGCACAAAGCCAGGAGTAAGCCCTGGGCAACACTGGGTGTGGCCCCAAAATAAAACAAAACAAGGGGCTGGAGCAATAATATGGTGTACAGTATGGTATCTAGTATGCCTTGCAAGCGGCCGACCCAGGTTCAATCCCCAGCATCCCACATGGTCCCAAGCAACGCCAGGAGTAATTCATGAGTGCAGAGCCAGGAGGAACCCCTGAGCTTCACTGGGTGTGACCCATAAAGCCAAAAAAAACTAAAAAAAAAACAAAAACAAAAAATAAAAATTTCTGGAGCTGGAAAGATAGTACAGGAGATAGGGTGCTTGTCTTGCACGTGGCCAACCTAAGTTTGATCCCCAGCGCGCTAGTCTCCTGAGCACCTCCAGGAGTAATTCCCGAGTGCAGAGCCAGGAGTAAGCCCTGAGAATTCTTAGGTGTGGCCCAAAATTAAAAAAAAATAAATAAAAAAATATATATATATATATGTTCAAGAAGTATCCTGCTTTGCTCTACTGTAAGAAAAAAATCACTGCAAGACGGATGACAAATGGCTCAGAATGCCTGTCTTGCAATTACATGCTCACAAGTTCAAATCCCTGGTGTTACACACATACTGAGCCTGACCCTGGCAGATGTGCTGTGAACCCCAGAACCACAAGATATTTCCAGTTGTCCAGCATCCAGGTATGTGTAAACACCATAAACAGGTGAAGTGCGACCCCATTAGTACCCCAACTAAAAGTAAGTGAGCACCAAAGCTAGGAAGTGACCACAGCCCTCAGGAGCACCACACCCATAACACTTGCAAATCCCACTGAAAGAGTGCAACCCTACAACTGACCCTTTCATCCACCCATGGGAATCCATAGTGTGTGTGTGTGTGTGTGTGTGTGTGTGTGTGTGTGTGTGTGCTGGAGATCAAACCCAGCATCTCACGCACGCAAGGCAAAGTATCTATTGCTGAGCTCCCTCCCTGACTCAGGAATTCAGAATCCTGGAGAGAGACAGCTCTGATGCCAGGTTAATGTGCTCACACTCGCAAGGTCAACGCAACTGACTGGAGACAGACATCTCTTTTCAACTGGCCAGAGTGTGACAAGGCAAAATTTCAGAAGATGGCACACTTGAGCAGAGCGCTTCACTGCACGAATAGCCAGTTGACCCCTAGTGTAGTGCTAGGAGCCCCAGTTATGAAATTTTCACCTACAGCCCCCTAGGAATATTCGAGGGGTGGGGAGGGGGGCGAAAGGGGCCATCTGGCCTCCAGCCGAGAAACACGATTTTAGAGAGAAAAGGTGACATGAGTGGGACGGGAAAATACAGTGGATGCTCTGCAAGTGGAGGTCCAGGTTTGATCTCTGGAACAGCATATGCCCCAAGAACTGAGTCCCATGCTGAACATGGCCCCAAAACTGAAAAAAAGGAAAGAGGAAGGAGGAAGAAGGAGGAGAAAGAAGGAGGAAGAAGGAAGAAGGGAGCAGAAGCAGCAGCAGCACCAAAGACAAAAGGTTATTCGGGCAAAAGAAAGCCGTGGGAGGCAGTTGAAGAACATTAGGCCCCAGGAAGAATTCCAGAAAGCCGCGTCTATGCACAACTTAGGGAGTGAGTGTGGTCAAGCAGAGCTCCTAACCATCCGGAGAAGGAAAAGGATCTAAGTTTTCCAAAGAGTAAAGGGCCAGAGAAACAGCACAGCAGGTTTGGGTTCAATCCCCAATACCACATACGGTCCATGAGCCCAGGCAGGCTCTGATCCCAGAGCACCGCTGAGCTGGCTGGAAAACCAAAAAGGAATAACGGATGTGGAGAAGTAATTTGTAGCCCGATCAGAGTCCTGATAAATGTGCCCTCGGAGACCTGGATCTGCTGAGAACCATTTCAGGTCAGCTGACAGAGAAAGGAAAAAATCCTCACACAGAAAAACACCCTCGCGTTCACTGGTGGTGGGTTTGGAGTCAGAACACTGAATGCCTTAAACTGGTATTAAAATCTTTGACCATACGGGATGGGCTGGAGCCATAGCACAGCAGGTAGGGCATTTGCCTTGCATGCGGCTGACCCGGGTTTGATTCCCAGCATCCCATATGGTCCCCTGAGCACCGCCAGGAGTAACTCCTGAGTGCAGAGCCAGGAGTAACCCCTGTGCATCGCCGGGTGTGACCCAAAAAGCAAGGAAAAAAAAAATCTTTGAGAATTATGGTACCTGAATAAAAAATAAATAAAAAGGGAGAAAATACTAGTAGATCAGTAGGCAAGCACAAACTCCCTCCCTCCAACTTTTTGTTTGTTTGCTTGCTTTTTGGGTCACACCCAGAGAAGCTCAAGGGTTATTCTTGGCTCTGCACTCAGGAATTACTCCTGGCGGTACTTAGGGGACCATGCAGGATGCCGGGGATCGAACCCAGGTCAGCCTCGTACAAGGCAAATGCCCTCCCCGCTGTACTGTCGCTCCAGCACCTTCCCTCGACTCTGGGACCTCGCACTCCTCACTCAGGGTGGTGAGGTAAAGCCCCTCCCTTACCCACGACGCCTCGGACTTACGGCAACAACCAGTCTGAAGCAATGCCAGCGTCTTCCCTCCAGGCGCTGCACATAGGTCAAGCACAGTGTCACCGGGCTGGAGGTCGAGAGCCAGGACAGGCAGCAAGGAGGCGGCGTCCATCAGGTAGTAGTCCATGACACCCAGGCTGCCAAGCCTAGAGGAAAGAAGATCGCCTTTGAGTCGAACTCTAGACCAGGAGACCCAGGAAAGTCCGTGCCTTGAGGGGCTACTCGGTAAAAGTTCGCCTCTGGCTCACAGATTTTTCACTTACCCATTCACTGCCAATGCGGCCAGAGCAACAGCTTTGTCTGTGGGCCACACCCAGCGGTACTCACTACTGGCTCTGCGCTCAGATCACTCTTGGTGGGCATCAGAGGACCATGTGGGGTGTCAAGGATCAAACCTGAGTCGGCTGTATTCGAAGTAAGTGCCCTGCCCGCTGTACTATCGTTCCGGTCATGACGTTAGCCATTTGGATCATTAATCAAGCCACACAGACTCCTGTCTCCAGCTTTTTGTAGCTGCTTTACCGTCTGCCCCCAAAGTCCTCATTAACTCCCTCCCTTCAGGTCTCAAAGTTATTTCATCAGAGAGGGGCTGCGGTTCTTCTCTCTCTTAAAACGGGGGCCCTTTACTCCGATCACCGAGCTTGCAATATTCTTATTTTTGGCTTTAGGGTCACATACAGCAGTGCTCTGGGATTGTTCCTGGCAGTACTGAGGGGACCTTGCAAAACTGGAGATTGAAAACCCTGGAATTCGAGGCTGGAGCAGTAGCACCAAAGGTAGGGCGTTAGCTTTGCATGCAGTCAACCCGGGTTCGATTCCCGGCATCCTATATGGTCCCCCAAGCACCGCCAGGAGTAACTCCTGAGTGCATGAGCCAGGAGTAACCCCTGTGCATCGCCAGGTATGACCCAAAAAGAAAAAAAAAACCCTGGCATGCTTGCATGCCCCTCAAAGCACCCTTAAGCTATCTCTGAGCCCCAAACTAAGGAATTAAAAGACATGGTTTCATAGTATTTTAGAATTTAGTGTTTTACTAATGAGGTTGGATGTTAATCAGGTTTTTATTCCTTCATAAATAATCACCAAGTTTTTATTCCTTCATAATAATCACTTTTAATTTTTTTTTTCTTTTTGGGTCACACTTGGTGATGCACAAGGATTACTTCTGGCTCATGCACTCAGGAATTACTCCTGATGGTGCTCCAGAGACCATATGGGATGCTGGGAATTGAACACTGGTGGCCGCATGCAAGGCAAATGCCCTACCCACTATGCTATCACTCCAGCCCTGAGGGGTTTTTTTTTTTTTTTTGGTGTTAGGGATTAAACACTGGAAGGCAAGAGCTTTTATCAATGACTCACATTCCCAGCATTTTTAAAGAGCTTTGTAGGTTTTGTGTGTGTGTGGAGGATGATGGTTTTCTAAGTTTGAATTCTTTGTTTTTTTGTGTCACACCTGTAGATGCTTAGGACTCACTCCTGGTCTGCACTCAGGAATCACTTCTGACAGTTCTCAGGGACCTTACTGGACCCATGGGATTGAACCCAGGTTGACCATGTGCAAGGCAAGCTGTACTATCGCTCTAGCCCACTGGGTTTGAATTTCTAAAAATTCACCAGATTTCACCACTTGTGTGGATCTCTTTCTCACTTACTTTGCTGAGCAGTGAATCATTCAAAGAGTGGCGAGCTCTTTAAACAGGCATCTCAACTCCTGCACTATCTCTCCGGCCCAGACTTCCTTGTCTTTCTCATCACATCACCGTATGATCTGCTGTCCTAGTCATGTCTTAAATCTGTTCACTGAGTTTGATTATTTTAGCAATCCCCATATTCTTAATTTCCAGCAACTTTCCTTCTGTGTTTCCTTTATTATTTTTAATTCATTTTTGCTTTTTGTGTCACACCCAGCGATACACAGGGGTTACTCCTGGCTCATGCACTCAGGAATTACCCCAGGTGGTACTCAGGGGACCCTCAAGTGATGCTGGGACTCAACCCAGGTTGGCCACATGCAAGGCAAATGCCTACCCGCTGTGCTATTGTTCCAACCCCCTGCGTGTCCTTTAAATGAGACACACTTAGGCCAGAGATACAGCTTAAGGAGTTGGAGTACATGCTTTGTATGCAAGATACCTCACAGGGTTCCCTGAGCACGCAGGCATGCCACCCCCGCCCCCCAGCACTGACCTGGGAGTAGATTTTAAGGACCAGCCCCTCCTACAAAAAGTATAACTTTTGAGATCCAGACAACCATTAGCAGTGCTGGGGTGGGAACGAGTGGTGTCAGAAATCTATCGCATGTCAGACATGTGTTCCCCCGGCCCCCCACATGGAACCATCTCCCCAGCCCCTCCATTTCTTAATTTTTAATGCACAGTTTAGCGTTTGAAAGTCCAGTTCACATATATCTGGTCATTGGATCAGAAGACCAAATGTTCTTTCTTTTTCCTGGTCTGGTACTAACTCTGAAAGGTCCCAAGGCAAGCCCCATTTTTTGGGTCACACCCAGCAATGCTCAGGAGTTAGTGCTTGGGGAACCATATGAGATGCTGGGGACTGAACCCGGGTCGGCTGCATGCAAGGCAAACGCCTTCCCCGCTGTGCTATCGCTCCAGCAACAAGCGCCATTTCTTAGGCAAGTGTCCCTTCTTATTCTTGGTTTTGGGGCCAAACCTAGCTGTAAATTGTTTCCTATAGCAAAGCAGGGTGAAAATGAAAGTTCCGGAGTAAGACTGCCTGGGTCTAAAGACTCTCCCACTTACTCTCCATAGAGGAAGGCAAGAAATTGCCCTTAGGGGGCTCTTTGCAGAACAAAGGTGATCACACACAGCACTTAGAAAAATGCCTAACATGCTAACACAGGCCGGAGTGATAAGAGAGCATGTAGGGTATTTGCCTTGCATGCGGCCAATCTGGGTTCTATCCCCAGCATCCATATGATCCTGAGAGCTGGGCTGGAGCGATAATACAGCAGGGAGGGCATTTGCCTTGCATGCGGCGAACCCAGGGTTCAGTCCCCAGCATCTCATATGGTCCCCTGAGCATTGCCAGGAGTAATTCCTGAGTGCAGAGCCAGGAGTAACCCCTGAGCAATGCCTAGTGTGACCCACCCTCCCCAAAAAAAAAAAAATGACCCTGAGAGCACCTCCAAGAGTAATTCTTGAGTACAGAGCCAGGAGTAACCCTGAGCATCGCTGGGTGTGGCCCTAACACAAACAGAACAAAACAAAAGCCTAACGTGTAAGATATCAGTAAATATTAACAACACTGATATCTATTAAACAGAGCAGAGGTGTGGTTTTTTTTTTTCCCTTTCTGCTGCAACAGACCCTCAAAACACCCACCCATGACACGACCAAATCCTACCTGGCATGAGGGAATCGGCTGACATCTCCTCTGGCAAAAGTGAAGCATCGAAGGTTTGGGCTGCAGCCCCTCGAAGTGGAGGATGGCGCTTCCGTGTGCCCCGCCTCGGGCTCCGGGGCCCCACGGGCCACGGCCTCACTCACAAAGTCCCTGGCATTCAGCCGCTCCAGTTCAGCGCTCACGTGATCCCAGGCGGCAAAGTTATTGAGCAGGGCGCCGTACTTCTGCTCGGAGAGAAGACTGACTCGGATCGATGGCCACAGATCTCCAAACTGCACGCTGTACGTCACGTCAAAGCTCTGCAGAGCCAGCTGAGTGGCAGGAAACTTGGGCTCGGTGGCAGCCTGCAATGGAAAGAACAGACCTCGGTTTCCAGGACCCGATGCCACCACACTCTCGGGAGCCCTGTGGCGAATGTGGATTTGGTTAGTGCCCACCTTTGCCGCCTTGGCCTCCTGTCTGTACCTGCCGTCTAGTGTGGGAAAAAAGCATCGGTGAGCAATGGACCTTTCTGTCTCGGGGTCGTAAGACAAAGGAGCCGGAGCTCTTCAGCACAACGCGGGCTCACCTGCCAGCATCGCAAGAAAGAGGAAACCCCTGGAGGAGGAATTTAAGAGAACAGTTGTTCAGGAGAGGACTCCTGGACCTGCGGAGGCTGGACAAACACCGGAGTGCCAGGAGGGATGAACAAGTCCTTCCATTTTGAAAAGCATTTTTAGGACTCTGATTATGTAAGCGTAACAGATATACTCAAGGATGGATACAAAGAAATTCCAACCTACCACATCTTTTTTTTTTGGGGGGGGGCAGGGGGGAGGTGTTGGATCAGACCCAGCAGTGTTCAGAGCTTACTCTTAAGTCTTTATCTGGGGCTCACACCTGACTGGGTTCAGGGAATCGTATGTGATGCCAATGATCAAATTCAGGTTGGCTGCGTGCAAGGCAATCACGCTGACTACTGTGTTCTCTCTCCAGCCCCTACATCTGGTGGGATGAGGGTCACTCACCAAAGGACGCTACTCGGCACCGTGTGGAGTGACTCAGGGTGAGTTCCAAGTTCCCTGAAGGCGGGGAAAAGGAGCTTGTAGAACCTCAAAACCAAAATGCAAAACTTCTAGGATGGAATTTTTTTTTTTTTTAACTATACGGGAGCAGCAGAGAGGAGCACGAGTCAGGCTTGAAGAGCAAAAACGTAAACTAAGCCAAATTTGAAGACCTCTGCTTTGGAGTCCCAAGTTGGTCCTGGTGCTACTGTGGTTTGCTTCCTTGACAGCTACTGTTACTACTACTGTTGATGAATTTTGTTCTGGAGTTTTGGTCTGGTCAGAACTGTTGCTCTGGTCCTCACTTCTTGTTTTTGGGACTCTTGCTCCGGGCATTGCCTCTGGCCCGCTGGGGACTCTTGCTTGGACTCCTGCCCTGGGAAGTACCCGTGTTCTTGCAATGTTTTTTGCCATTTCTGAAATTCCTGCTTTGGCTCCCACTTTCGTTACAGTGCGAACCTTTGTCTTTGCCATACTGAAAATTCTGATCCTTACTGCCAGTAAGATTCTCATTCTGATCCTGGTTCAGGCTTTCTTGGGAATTACTGCTATGGCTCCGGCTTCTGACTGGATGGGGGTTGTTCTGGTTCGCATTCCTGCTGAACCGGAGGTCCTTTTGACTGTGACTTCGGCAAAGGAGGTTGGGATCTTCATCCTGGCCCATGCCTTTGTCTTGGTTGCTGCTCTGGCTGTCAGTGTCTTGGCAGTCACTGACAACAACGGTTGTGCTGCAGCTGGGAATGGTGCAGTTGGATCTCAGGGGCGAAGGCAGAGGGCAGCTGTAGGGGACCTGAGGGGGCTCTTTAGGGGAGCCCCGGGGAGCCACAGAGTAGACGTGAAAGCCACAGGGCATAGAGTCAGGCTGGATCCGGGTTCGGGAGGAAATCGGTAAGCACTGAGGGTCAAAGGGTGTTCTCAAAGGAATAAAAGAATAGATGTGGGTGGTACATGGAGGACCCAGAGTCGGGCGATACGACTGGGGCGGGTCTCTGGGAGTACAAGACGTGCCACAAGGGGGCACTATGGGCTGACACGGAGGTGGGCACAGGGGAACCTGGCACACGGGAGTCGGACATGCAGAGGGTGAGCATAAAGGAGTTGGGCATACAGGAGTTGGGCATACAGGAGGTGGGCATACAGGAGGTGGGCATACAGGAGTTGGGCATACAGGAGTTGGGCATACAGGAGGTGGACATACAGGAGGTGGGCATACAGGAGGTGGGCATACAGGAGGTGGACATACAGGAGGTGGGCATACAGGAGGTGGGCACACAGGTGGTGAGCATACAGGAGGTGGGCATATAGGAGGTGGGCATATAGGAGTTGGGCAGACAGGAGCTGGGCATATAGAAGGTGGGCAGACAGGAGCTGGGCATACAGGAGTTGGGCAGATAGAAGGAGAGCATATGGGCGCTGGGCAGATGGCCTGATCGAGAGAACAAGGAAGTGGGCAGGGAATAGCGGAGGGGGGAACCATCGAATAGATACGGGTGGCTTCTCTGGGGCTTCCCTGGGGGTTGCAAGGAGCGTAAGTGATGGGCATGACAGGCTCACAAGGAATGCAGAGGGGAAGGGACGTGGGGGTGGGGATGACAGTTTTGAGGGTCCTAGAGACCACGGAAGGCAAGGTAGGCTCTTGGAGACATTCTTCGGGGCAGGGACTTGAGCAAGTTGTGACGGCTGCCACCGTACAAGAACCAGGGGGATTGGAGGGACGTGAGGGGGAGGCACTGGCAGCAGAGGGCTTGGGCTCTTCCGTACTGTGTACAATAGTGGTGACCAGGGAGCGACACTTTTGGGGAGCACGCGACTGCTTTGACTCGGACTTGGGGCACTTCATTTGGGTGCAAACTGAGATAGGAAGAGGGGGATCATGATAGCTTCTGCAGGGAGGTGAGAGGGGTGGAGACACAAGCGGGGCGCACAAGGGCGAGGGGAAGATGGCAGGATAAGGACAGGGAGAGCAGAGAGTCAGGGGGGGCTCCGGAGGGCAGGGGGGGCAGGGGGGACAGGGGGGACAGGCGATCGTGTCAGCTGGGTTCACAAAGATGTAGGAGTTCCCAGCGGTCTCCCAGGAGAAGAGGGACTCGAAGACGGACTTCCTGGGCTCCGGGGACTCGGGCGGGCAAGGAGGGAGGAGGATGGCACAACACGGGTTCTCGGGCGCGGGCGCGAGGGCCTCCAGGGAGCACCCCGGGGCCAGGAGGGAGCAGTGGCAGGCACCCTCCTGGGGACAGCCGGCGCAGGGGGCCAGGCAGGCCTGGGGAAGCAGGGCGTCGCAGCAGCCCTTCCCGGGCGGAAAGTCACCCTGCGGCTTGGGCTTGCAGGCGTCCGGGGCCCTGAAGGGGCCGGGGTAGAAGGCGTCGCCGGGCGGGGCGGGGGCGGGGGCCAGGGGCAGCTCGGCGCAGCACCTCCCCGCGGGCCAGGGGGCGAACCGCGGGGGGTTCCTGGGCGCGCCCTCCGGGACCCGCTGGGAAAGGGCGGGCGGGACCGCGGGCCGGTGCGCCAGGAGCGGGGACAGGAGGCCGGTGGCCGAGGGCCCGTGAGCCGCAGGGGCCGGGACCAGGGGGCACGCGCCCAGGGGCCCCAGGGGGGCGGGGGGCGCGCTGGCGGGGTCGGCCGCCTTGGGGGGCGCAGGGGCGAGCAGGGGCGCGGCCAGGAGCTCGGCGGGATGCTGCGGGGGCGCCCCCGGGAGCCGGTGGCCGAGCGTGGGGGAGGCGGCCGGGCTGGCCGCCGCGGACGGGGGGTAGCAGCAGTAGAAGTAGGGGGGCGGGTCGAGGGTGCGCGCCGCCCTCGGGGGGCCGACCCAGGCGCAGTAGGTGCTCCGGGAGCGGACGGGCGCCAGCTCCAGGAGGTCGGCCGGCTCGCAGCAGGGGCTGGGCGGGGGCGAGCTCAGCGGCATGGGGGCCCGGGCGCGGGGGTCCTGCGGGGGCGGCGGGGAGGCCGGCGGGGACGGCGAGGCGGCGGGCGAGCCCGGGCAGGCCTCGGGGTGGCCGCGGCGGGGGTCCCGGGGGACGAGGGGCGAGCCCGGGGGGCGCGGGGCGGCGGGGGTCCCTGCGGAGCGCGCTGGGGGAGGCGCGGGGGCTCTCGGCGGCGGGGTGGTCGCTGCAGCCGCTCCCGGGCGCCAGGGGCAGCTCGAGGGCCAGGAAGGCGCCGAGGCCTTTGCCGGGGAGCAGCGGGGACCCGGGCAGGAGGGAGACCCCGGCGCAGCCGTCGAAGGGGGGGGGCGCGGGGGGCGGCGAGGTCGAAGAGGAAGGGGGGGGAAGAGGTCATGGGGGGCGGGAGGAGAGGCGGAGGCCGGGGAGGGCGAGGAGGGGAGGGGAGGGAGGAGGGGGCGGGAGGCCGGCGGCGGCGGCGGCGGCGCGGCCCCGGGGCGGGTAACCGGGAGCCCGGGGGGCCGCGCGGCCGTGACGTCACAGAGGAGCGGGGGCGGGGCTGCAGGGCGGCGGGGGCGGGGCCAGGCGGCCGCTGGCCTATGAGGAGGGCCGATGGCGCGTGACGCACGGGAGGGGCGGGGCCCGCGCGCGACGCGCCGGAAGGGGCGGGGCCCGCGCGCTCCGCCAGGGCCGGGGGTCGGGCCGGCCGGAGGAGTGTGTGTGTGTCCCCCACGCGGGGCAGCGGCGGGCCGAGGCCGCCCTCCCGGGTCCCGCCCTGCCCCCCGGCGGCGCCTTACCCATTTCTTCTTGTGTCGCCACCTCCGCGGGGTCGCCGCCGCGTCCGCGCACCGCAGCAGGCCCCGCGCGCCCCTCCGCACCAGCGCGGCCATGTCCGGGTGCGCCGCCGGGTCCCTCCGGCCGGAAACGCAGCGCGGGGCGCGTCGGTTCCGGGTGCTGCGCGGGGAGGACGGGGCCGCTGCACCGCTGCACCGCTGCACGCCCGTCCCGCGCGGCTGGAGCCCGTCGAGGGCTGCGGCCAGGGGGAGGCCAAGGGCCGCCGGCCGCCCTCTGGACGGCGGCCCGGGCGCAGCTGGAGCTTGGAGGAGTCCGAGGAGGTCGCTCACCTTGGGGGGCCTTAGGAGGGTTGGGGTCTGCCGGCTCAGGAGGGAGCACGGTGGGCCGAGTTGCCTTGCACGTGGCCAACGCGGATCTGAGTTCCTGCACCCCGTAGATCATCCCCCCACTGCCTTTCCAGGGCTCGCCAGAGTGGTCCCTGAGCACCACCACCAGCCATGACCACCCACCCTGTACACACCCCCCACCCTGCCAAAAATCAGGACCACGACCATCTTGTTATTCATCGATTGCCTCGAGCAGGCCCCTGAGATTTTTTAAGAAGTGCCATATTCAAGGCCCTTTCAGGGTTAGGAGAATGAGACCCATCATTGCTACTGGTATTAGGCATACTGGGTACGCCACAGGGAGTTTGCCAGACTCTGCCATGTGGGCAGGTGACATTTGGTAGCCTGCCAGGTTGTCCAGAGTAGGAATGAGATAATAAGATGTCTCATCTTCCGGGAGCTGGTTTTTATAGTCTCTGGGTCTTGGCCGTTGATGGATTACACGGCACCAGGGGGCCAGTTGGTGGGTTGACCCCCGCCTACTGGAAGGTGGAGGATCTGGGTAGAGGATGCTCAGCCCCGATCCAAGTAGGCTTGGAGATCTCGGCCCCGGGACCCGCGTGGCTTTGTTCCTCTGCCGGTACCTTCATGTGTGCGGAGAGTGGTCTCGGCATGGTGGTGGCTGAGATGATAAAATAAAAATAAAAAATCAGCGAAGCGAAGAAAAGGGAGGGGCCTTGAAAACCACTCCAGGAGAGGAAAGTGTAGACTGGCAGGCAAAGACAGATTCTAGTGAAGTGACGGACTCTGTTTCAGGACCTCGCCTTTGTACCCCCCCCCCCCCCAAGACCTGTGCTGGTTGATATACACAGAGGTGCTGCAGCTTCTCTCAGCTCTGTGCTGGGGTCGTAGAATCTCCTGTGTGTAAAGCACCTGCCCAGTACTCGGAGCTACCTCTCCCGCCATATTTTTTTAATTATTATTTTTTTTATTATTAGTGAAGCACCATGAGGTACAGTTGTAGATTTACAAATTTTTGTGCTTGGGTTTCAGTTATACAATGATCAGATATCCATCCCTCCACCAGTGCCCATTTCCCACCACTACGGATCCCAATATCCTTCCCACCCCCCATCCCCCCATCCCACCCTGTCTCTGTGGCAGGGCATTCCCCTCTGTTCTCTCTCTCCTTTTGGGTGTTGTGGTTTGCAAGAGAGGCGTTGAGTGGCAATCATGTTCGGTCTAGAGTCTACTTTCAGTATGCTTCTTCCATCCTGGGAGGATCCTCCCAACACCCGTTATTTGTCACACCACTGCTTTTTTCTTTTAATTTTTATTGGTGAGACATCATGAGGTACAGTTGTAGACTTACAGATTTTTGTGCTTGGGTTTGATTATACAATGATCAGATACCCATCCCTCCACCGGTGCCCATTTCCCACCACCATGGATAATATCCCCCCACCCCCATCCCCCCCATCCCACCCTGCCTCTGTGGCAGGGCAATCCCTTGTGTTCTCTCTCTTCTTTTGGGTGTTGTGGTCTGCAAAAGAGGCTCTGAGTGGCGAACATGTCCAGTCCATAGTCTACTTTCGACATGCATCTCCCCTCCTGGGAGGATCCTCCAAACACTCTTTATTTGGTGCTCCCTTCTCTATCTGAACTGCCCTTTCCTCTAGGATACTCGGCTGGCCTCTAAGTTATGGAGTAATCCTCCTGGTGCTGATCTCAGCTATTCTTGGGTATTAATCTCATACTTTGTTACTTTATATCCCCCAGATGAATGCAATCTTTCTATGTCTATCCCTCTCTTTCTGACTCATTTCGCTTAGCATGATACTTTCCATGTTGTACCACTTGTATGTAAATTTCATGACTTCATCTTTCCTAACAGCTGCATAGTACTCCAAGGTATAGGTGTACCAAAGTTTCTTTAATCATTCATCTATTCTTGGGCACTCAGGTTTTTTTCAGATTCTGGCTATTGTGAACAGTGCTGCAATGAACAAACAAGTGCAGATGTCACTTCGACTATACATTTTTGCCTCTCTGGGATATATTCCCAGGAGTGGTATTGCTGGGTCAAATGGGAGCTCAATTTCTAATTTTTTGAGCATTGTCCATACTGTTTTCCAGAAGGGCTGAACCAGTCGACATTCCACCAACAATGAAGGAGTGTCCCTTTCTCGCCACATCCGCGCCAGCATCGGTTGCTTTTGTTCTTTTGGATGTGGGCCAGTCTCTGAGGTGTGAGATGGTATCCCTCCGTATTTTTAAGCTCTTTTTAGGAGGGGCCTCCACTAGAACAGCAGGCAGCGTGCGTGACTTGCACGGAGCCAACCGAGGTTTGATCCCGGCTGCTAGGTGTGGCCCAAAAAGAAGAAATAAATCAAACGGAGGGGGCCTCCTGAATAGTGTGACCATTCAGGAAGCCCCAGACCACTCCCTCTTAGTGTGTGATCACAAAATAAATAACTCATCGGGGGTGGGCTGGCATTGTGGTCTCTCTTGCCCGCCATGTGCGTTTGGTGGCCATGAGCTGCTTCCCGCACCAGGACTGCCACCAATAGATGCAGGAAGGAGAGGACGGGGCTGCCAGGCTAGTTGGTGGTCAGTTGCTGTTTATTCCATTCTCACAGCACCTGTTTCAGCCTCACTGGGCGCCCCATTCCAGTCTCGCACTGACCCTCATTCCCAGCTCCTCTCCGTGCTCCATCTCACAGTCTTGGTCCCGTGCCCCACTGTTGAGTACAAGGAGCTTAGGTTTATCAGGTTGCACCCCTCACAGTGCCCCCGAGTCACTCCCATTACTTTGTTTATCTGTGACCACTTCTGTGCTCTCTTCCCCAACCAATTTGTAAGGTCTCATCCTTTTAGGGCGCTGAACTTGTACTGTAAGTTAATATTGCCTTTCTCCTCTCCTTGTGTCTCTTGAATAGTTTAATGCCATATCCTTTTTGTATAGATACAGCAAGACAATTAATTAATATGCTTTGTAATTTAAGAGTTGATTGGCCTTCAATATCATTCACTCCCGGGCATCTGCTTTCTCAACTCAAGCCTCAGTTGCCCTCAC
The DNA here is from genome assembly GCF_029834395.1 of Sorex fumeus. Classification (NCBI taxonomy): domain Eukaryota; kingdom Metazoa; phylum Chordata; class Mammalia; order Eulipotyphla; family Soricidae; genus Sorex; species Sorex fumeus. The sequence continues at coordinate 4,275,511 of NW_026606139.1, read as the reverse complement.
TTCCTAGCACTCCAAGGGCAGGGTCCCGACGTGGGACTGGATGGAACCAGGGCAAGCCGGTAAGTTATATGCTACCCTGGCATTGCGATGGGCCAGGCCAAGGTGCCACAATTCTTAACTATAGGTTAAGAGTTTGATCATAGGCAAATGCTGTCATGATCAAAAGTAACGACGAGACTAGGACCCTGCTGCTAAGAATAGGAAAGGTGTCTGGCCTGAGCACTGCAGTCTGAGATCGAGATGGCCCTAGGGGAGCAATTCTATAAGCTTAAGGTATTTCTTACTGTATCCATACAAAATGACTTATATATGCTTATACGTTGATCAGACAAGGAGAAGAGAAACACATCCAGGGAATTCTGTTCTAGTGTGAGTTGATCTGCTATATGAGAATCTGTCCTAGAAGCAGCCTTCCCATGTGTCCTGACTAGCTTGGATGAGACTGAACATTTCTCCCCTTCATCTGCCTTCAGTGAGCAAGAGGCAGCCTCCCTTATCTCACAGAAACCTTACTGTCAGAGGCAGGCTGGTCATTGAGATGTAGATCCCAAGCTCTAGCAGGCTGGGCTCTGATATGTTCTCCAAGTGCTTGCAGCTTGTGTAAGGTGAGGCCAAGATTACTGGCCTGCAGATGTATAGAAGCGATGTATGTTCTGCCATCTCCTTGTCCTTTCTGTAACTCTTTTTGATGACATCATTGTATTGCGCCCTTTAGAGGTACCATGATCTATATAAGGGAGATTTCAGGGCTCTCGGGAGAACACGTGCCTTAGAGAACCTGGGAGCACGTGGCCGAGAGAACCAGAGAGCACGTGCTCGAGAGATCCTGGGGCCTCTATGACATACACTTCTTCCATGTAATAAACTGCTGCTAGACCAACCAGCCTGGCCCTCGTTTCCTTCCTTCGCCTGACCATCGCCATCGACCCCCCTGGAGTGGGGAAACGGCCTGAGACGACCGAACGCAGGCGGCGGGAGAGATAGGCCGCTGCCACCCCCTTTGCCCGTTCTTTTGTGTGTGCTTACACATCCCACCTCCACGCATTGGGGGTAGTGGCTACATCAGGTCCAGTAGCACAATCAACATATGAAAGCCCTCCCAAGGGAAGCTCTCCTAAGACAAAGATCTGTAGCTAGAGGTCTGCTGAGTGCATACCACCTAGGCAGGTGTGTGTCTCCTCTCCTTAGTCCAATAACCATTTAAACATTCATCTTAATTCTACTTCTTAATATGAATTATTTGGTATGGACACGAGGGATACATTAAGCTTGTAGGGTGGCTCTCCTGGGGACATCTCGCTATAAATCCCAGGCTACAGTGCTCAGGCCAGATTAGTCTTTCCTAACCCTAGCAGGGTCCTAATCCAGTTGTTACTCTTTGGATCATGACAGAATTTGGCCATGACCGTGCTCCTGATTTATAGTTAAGTATTATGGCTCTTGGCCTGGCCCATTTCGATGCCAGGGTAGCTCATGGCTTGCCCTGGGTCGATCCCATCCCTCCTTGGGACCCTGCTTTTGAGGTGCTAGGACTTAAGGACAACTGAGGCTGAAGTCAAGAAAACAGAGGCCCAGGAGTGAATATTATTCAGAGCGAATTAACTCCCAAGTTACAAAAGCATGGCATTAACTGTCTTCTTGTGTCTATACAACAAGGATATTACTCTGAAGCAGACTATGCAAAAGGACATAAGGAGAAGAGAAAACGCAATATTTCATTTACAAATATAAATCAGAGTCTGATTTGGGAATAAAGGTGACTGACCGGTTGGGGAAGCAGAGCACAGAGAAGAGGTTAAAGATAAACACACAGGAACGGGAGTGCCTCGGGAGCACCGTGATGGGTGTAACCCAATAAGCCTAAGCTCCCTGGGGCCAGGGAGAAAGGAACAAGCCAGTGTTATCCTATTCTTAGGAAGCTAGTTAGAGCTGAAGTAGGTGATTACTTAACACCACTCAGTGTTACTTATTTTTGTCTTGCCCTGGATGCCGGGATGGCACAAGCATGCAAAGCACAACCGAGCTACATCTCCAGCAGATAAGTTTTTGTCGTTTTTTAAATAAACCCGCTTTTTTTCAGTATTTCATCAATTTTATGTGATGTCGGTTGTAGTTTTCAAAATAGCACTGCTCTGTGGCACTGTCCTCCCATTGTTCATCGATTTGCTCCAGCAGGCACCAGTGATGTCTCACAACAAATTGTGAGACTTGTTGTTACTGTGTCTGGCGTATCGAATACGTCACAGGGAGCTTGCCAGGCTCTGCCGTGTGGGCGAGATACTCTCGGTAGCTTGCCGGGCTCTCCGAGAGGGGCGGAGGAATCGAACTCGGGTCAGCTGCATGCAAGGCAAACGCCCTATTCGTTGTGTTGTTGCTCAGTCTTTAAAAAATTGTTTTTGGGGCTACACCTAGCAGTGCTCAGAGACTTCTACCTGGTCCCTCCTGGTGGATTTAAGGAACCAGGCAGTGCTGGGAATCAACCTAGGCCTTCATCTGAAATCATTATTTTTCTTCTTCATTCTGTTAATACATTTAGACTTTATGATTGATGTTCAAGTGATAAAATAACTCCATTGCTGTAAAAAGGAGGAAATACATAAAACTGGTTCGTGAACACTGGATATGAGTAGTTGTCTATATTCTTTTGGGGGGGTGGGCAGCACTGGTGCTCAGAGACTGTTCCTGGTTCTGTCCTCAGGGGACCATATTGATGCTGGGAAGGATCTGGAGTTGGCCGCACATAAGGCAAGTGCCTTACCCCTGTATTAAACTCTAGTCCTCACTAGTTTGTATTTTTGTTTCCATTGCATTTATAAAGATGCTGAAAAGAAAAAATTCACCTTCAGTTTTACAACATAAAAAAGAAATTCATCCTCAGTTCTCCAACGGGCTCTCTTGCCCACATAACACAATTCCTGACCCATTTCCTCAGAGCCAGTTCAAAACTGGAAAAAAAATTAAAAGAAAATTAAATACATTTTAAAACTAGGAAAAACAAAACATTTCTGTGAAAACAGTGAACAGGGAAGCAGGCAACGAGGTTTGGAGAGGGTGACACCATGGTCCATCTTAGTTACGCCTGGTGGAGAGTTACAAAATTAAAAGGACCGATGACCTCACAATGACACAATCTAACTGGAACAGACCAGAGAGGGGACATCCCTCAGAGACTTTAAAGAACGTAGCCCAGGCTGGAAAGATAGTACAGTGGGTCGGGTATTTGCCTTGCACACAGCCAACTCAGGTGCAGTTCCCAGAACCCCTCAAGGTTTCCTAAGCCCCACCAGGAGTGACCCCTGAGTGCAGCCAGGAGTAAGCCCGTCGCACTGCCAGGCGTGATCCCAAAACAGAGAGACGGACAGACAGACAAACAGAACATCCCATGGGCCTGTGTCAAATCCACAACACCATCAGTGGGAGGAGTGAGACGCACAACACCGGCAGTGGAAAATGGCCCTCTGGGAAGTTTCAGAGTTCTGTGTTGGGAAGCAGGGAAAGTCTAGAGGGCCCAAGTCTCACGTAATTTGGCAGAAGTCACGGATACCAAGAAAGGATGAAGGCAGAGTGTCACAGACCAGAGTGGCGGGGATCAGGCTGTTGACACAAATTAAGAGACTGAACCCCTAAAGCTGCAAAGAATATCTTCTAGGCTGGAGCGACAGTACGGTGGGTAGGATGTTTGCCTTGCACGCGGCTGACCTAGGTTCGATCCCTGGCATTCTGTGTGGTCCCCTGAGCAACGCCAGGAGGGATTCCTGGGTGCAGAACCATGAGTAATCCCTGAGCAACGCCAGGACTGACCAAAAAAAAAAAAAAAACACCAAAATATCTTCTAGAGAGTAACTACTCCAATCGTCCAAACTTTTCCCCAGGTGAAACAACTGAAACAACGAGGTGAATTTCACAGAACTGAGATCTCCAAGCCTACTTGGATCGGGGCTGAGCATCCTCCACCCAGATCCTCCAAATTCCAGCAGGCGGGGGTCACACCCACCAACTGGCCCCCTGGCGCCGTGTAATCCCATCAACGGCCAAGACCCAGAGACTATAAATCCCAGCTCCCGGAAGCACGCGGCCGCGACATCTTATCATCTCATTTCTACTTTGGACAACCTGGCAGGCTACCGAATGTAACCTGCCCACACGGCAGAGTCTGGCAAACTCCCCGTGGCTTACCCAATATGCCAAATACCAGTAACAATGATGGGTCTCATTCTCCTAACTCTGAAAGAGCCTTGAATGTGGCACTTTTTAAAAAAAATCTCAGGGCTAGGACGAAGGAGACGTTACTGGGGCCTGCTCGAGGCAGTCGACGAATAACAGGATGGTTGTGACTGTGATTGTGATTGAGGACTTTGAGGACAGGAAAATCCACACAGAAAGTTTCTTCAACCAAAGGTAGAGGCAGGAGAGAGGAGTAAGCCCTAGCACTGCTGGGTGAAGCCAGAAAAAAAAAAAAAAGAATACAAGAAAATAGCTCTATGGGTTCAGGAATGAGGGTCATATTGAGGGTGGGGTGGGCAGATACACAAGAAACAGCACCCAAGAGGCTTTAGGAGGACCCAGACAAGAGGACCCTGGAAACAGCTGAAGAGATCAAAGATGAGTGTTCCCCTGGAGGCCGGATTGGAGGAGCAGTGCACCAGTGAGAAAGCAGTTCCGAACCCTGAGTGGTGGCTTCATGGGCTGAGGTGGTGGGTGCAACAGCCTTCCAGTAGCCATCACAGGGTCATCGGGAGCTAAATGGCCCCAGGCCACAGAAGGTTCCTTCCATAGGAAGGACCTCTCCAAGAAGTGGGAAAAGGTCCTGTGTGTCTTCTGTGGTAAAGTGTTAGCAAACAGGGCGGCTGGATTTGTCTTTTGCAACTAGTTCATCCTGGGGTAGCTGGGTATTTTCGTAAGAGAACAGCTTTTGAGGCTAATGAGGTTTCTCCACTCTTTGTGAAAAAATCCCCTTCAGGGGCCCCCATAGCCTTGTCTGGGAAACCATAACCATAAAGGTCAGACCTGGATCCCAACTGGGCCTCTGGTCCAAAGAGGAAGTGGTAGACTCACCCAGCAGTGGTGGGATTATTGGTCCTCTTGCTGACAGAGCTCTGTGAAGGGCTGACTTAGAGGCCAGAGAGAGCGTAGGGCTCTTGCCTTGCATGCAGCCGACCCAGATTCAACCCCCGGCATCCCATATGGTCCCCCAAGCATCACCAGGAGCGATTCGAGTATAGAGTCAGGAGCAACCTCCGAGCATCGCTGGATGTGCCCTGACCCACACCCCCCCCAAAAAAAAGCTTATTTGGAAACTGGAGAGAGAGTATAACAAGTAGTGTACTTGTCGTACATGTGGTCGACCCAGCATCCCATATAGTCTTCCAGTCACCACCAGGAGTAATTTCTGAGTAACCCCTGAGCATCGCCCAATGTGAGAACAAATGCTGACTTGAGATTCTATTGGCCATGGGGAGAACATCTAGGAGGCTGGGTGGTTCAATGGGTCTCCCATCTTCTCCTCTTATCCCGCTCTGGCACTGGGGCCTTGGGGGCTATTGTGAGAAGGGGTGGGGGTCACACACATGCCTGGCTGTTGTGTTTGCACATTTTTTGGTTGTTTTTTGAGCCACACCCAGCTCTGTCCAGGGATTACTTCTTACAGGAATTGGGAAACCATATGCAGGGCTTGGGGGGGGGTAGAGTTTGGGTTGGCTGCACGCAAGGCAAATGCATTGCCCTGAACTGCCTTTCCAGTCCCTCCTTTTAAGTTTTAATCAGCATTTGGGAGCCTGCTGGATATATTGGATTTTCAGAAATGAGAACAGGAAGGCACAAATGCTGAATTGTCATGAAGTCTCTTAGAACTGACTTTTGAGATAATACATGAGTGAATTCATTTCTGGGTCTAAATAAAATGAAATCTCCAAGAAAAGTTTTCCCACATTGCATTCTATATATCCCACATTGCTTAGGCCTATTGTGGGCTTGCGTTTGTTCTTCAGTGGAGCAAGACCTTCCTTCCAGACGAAGAAATTTCCTGGGTGACCTATTCAAGGGTGAGTTTAATGTGTTGGTAAGCCCTCAATTCTCCCGAATGATTGAGGTATCCAAGAAGAAAAGTTTTAACACTCAACGCCTTAGTTACTTGTCTGCTGAGATGAAAGCAGGTCCACTACCACTCTTCAGAGAAAGGGGAAGGTTTTAGCTGAGTGTGATTTCCCGGAAGAGTGTTTAACTGCCTCAGAAGCCCATACAGTGGGTAGAAAGCTTCCACCATGCAGTGAATCACAATCACAACCATCCTGTTATTCGTCGATTGCCTCGAGCAGGCCCTTCATCCTAGCCCTGAGATTTTTAAGAAAGTGCCATATTCAAGGCTCTTTAGGAGAATGAGACCCATCATTGTTACTGGTATTTGGCATATTGGGTACGCCACGGGGAGTTTGCCAGACTCTGCCGTGTGGGCAGGCTACATTCGGTAGCCTGCTAGTTTGTCCAAAGTAGGAATGAGACAATAAGATGTCATAATAAGATGTAACCGCGGCCGTGCGGTTCCGGGAGCTGGTTTTTATAGTCTCTGAGTCTTAGCCGTTGATGGAATTACACGGCGCCAGGGGGCCAGTTGGTGGGTGTGACCCCCGCCTACTGGAATTCGGAGGATCTGGGTGGAGGATGCTCAGCCCCCATCCAAGCAGGCTTGGAGATCTCAGCCCCAGGACCCGCTTGCCTTTGTTCCTCTGCTGGTACCTTCGTGTGTGTGGAGAGTGGTCTTAGCATGGTGGTGGCTGGTCCTGGAGGTCTTTGGCTGCTGGAGCCCTGGTCGGGGCAGGGAGGAAAGCTCAACCCCCTCCCCTCCAAGGGGCCCCGGCGAGGACAGCCAGGCGCGGCGGCGGCAGGAGAGACTGCACTGTTCTCTTCCAGGAGCTGGTTTTTATAGTCTCTGAGTCTTGGCCGCTGATGGGATTACACGGCGCCAGGGGGCCAGGTGGTGGGTGTGACCCCCGCCTACTGGAATTTGGAGGATCTGGGTGGAAGATGCTCGACTCCAATCCGAGTAGGCTTGGAGACCTCGGCCCCGGAACCCGCGTGGCTTTGTCCCTCTGCCAGTACCTTCAGGTGTGCGGAGAGTGGTCTCAGCATGGTGGTGGCTGGTCCTGGAGGTCTTCAGCTGCTGGAGCCCTGGTCGTGGCGGGGAGGAAAGCTCAACCCGCTCCCTTCCAAGGGGTCCCGGCGAGGACAGCCAGGCGCGGGGGCAGGAGACTCTGTGCTGTTCTCTTCTGGGAGCTGGTTTTTATAGTCTCTGAGTCTTGGCCGCTGATGGGATTACACGGCGCCAGGGGACCAACTGGTGGGTGTGACCCCCGCCTACTGGAATTCGGAGGATCTGGGTGGAGGATGCTCAGCCCCATGCAGTGAAAGTGTTTATAAAGACGAGGAGGTAAAGAGGAATTAGAAGGAAATCAAGTTGCCAGTTTCCCCCCTGATAGGATTCTTGACTTTGGGCTGGGTGAAGAACCTGAGGCACTTTTCTCCATTGTAGGGGATTCAAAGCATAGAGGGGCAGGAGGAAACCATTTCGCTAGGGGTGTGATAAGGGCTGTAACCGAAGGACAGTTTTGCAACAGCCTGGTAAGAAGACTCTCTTCATCTGTGGCTGGCTTCATGCAGGGATTTACTACACTTCCGGTGCGTGTACTGTCACGTGAGTGTATCAGCATTCTCATTGCTGTCGACCTTTAGAATCTGATGCCCACGACAGATTTCCAAGCAATTTTCTTAAATAAAACGTCGAGGAGAAACAGGTGCTAGGGCATGTAGGAAGGCAGAAAACGGGTTTCTCCAGCGCCACCTCTTGGGCAATTTTATCAGTTACGTTTTCCCCTTGGTGATTTCTGGTGGATTACTGCTATTCTGGCAGGTTTTAGAATAGTTTATAACGGAATTTGAGATACAACAAATTGTGAGACTTCTTGTTGCTGTTTTTGGCATATTGAATACATCACGGGTAGCTTGCCAGGCTTTGCCAGAATAAATAAATGTATATATATATTTATTTATATATAGTTACAAAGCTTTCATGATTGAGTTTCAGTCACACAGTGATCGAACACCCATCCCTCCACCAGTGTACATTTTCCACCACTATGTCCCCAGTATCCTATATCCCTCCTGCCATGCCCACCCAAACCCACCCGCTGCCTCTATGGCAGAAAATTTCCTTCTTACTCTCTACTTTTGGGTATTATGGTTTCCAACAAAGATACTGAGAGGCTGTCATGTTTGGTTCTTTACTTTCAGCACACAGCTCCCATCATTGACTTAGTGATCCCTTCTGAGAGCCATATTTAAGTAAAGTAAAGTAAAGGCCCTCCCGTTGATCGTCGATTTGCTCGAGCGGACCCAGTAACGCCTCCATTGGAGACTTTGTTGTTACTGTGTCTGGCATATCGAATACTCCCGGTAGCTTGCCGGGCTCTCCGAGAGGGGCGGAGGAATCGAACTCGGGTCGCCCATCTTGGCCGCGTGCAAGGCAGACGCCCTACCCGCTGAAACTATTACAAGCTGCAAAGTAACTGTAACTTCTTTCCTCCCAAACAGAAGCCTGTTTATGGAGAACCAAAAAGCATACTTAAAATCAGTACAGACATTTAATTTCTATGTGTCAATTTCAAAGCTCTGGTAAGAGCAAAAATGAGCTGAGGTACCTGGAGGTGAACAATTGGACTCAATTACCTCTGAGAGGGAAACAATTGTATAGCCTTGCATTGTCCTAAATATACAAAGCTACTTCCATCTGTTAATCAAATTAAGCCTGGGTGGTTTGTGTGTGTGTGTGTGTGTGTGTGTGTGTGTGTGTGTGTGTGTGTTGGTTTGGTTTTGGTTTTGGGCCATGCCCAGCAATGCTCAGGGGTTACACTGGATCTGCATTTAGGAGTCACTCCTGCAGGTATTCGAGGGACCATAGGGGATGCTGGGGATCGAACCCAAGTCAGCCACGTGCAAAATAAGTGTCTTCCCCACTTTTTTACCGTACCTCTACGGCCCAACTCTGGGTTTCTAAAAGCGATATTCAAGCGATATTCATTAAGTTAGATCTTATTCCCCCAGTACTGCCAGGAATGACTCCTGGATATCACTGGGTATCACTGAGGTATGACCAACCTCCCCCCTGCCAAAAAAAAAAATTAAAATCAGGTCTTATAGCCATACTATGGGATTTGACTGTTTCACAATTATGAGCCAAAGCTTCTTCCCCTGATAATGGAAAGAAAGTGACTGGATTTAAGATTTGGCACATTTGAATCTTAGGATGTGAGTTCGCAGGTAGATAAAACCTGATATTTAAGAAGTTGGACATTTGAGAGGTCAGGTGTGAGGCAGAAATGTTGAAGACTGGCCTGAAGTGGTTTTAAGGGCTTCTTCTGCCAGCCATGACATGGCTCAATAGCTCTAAGAGGGACATCCCTAGACCACAGATCCAACTTTTTTGATAAATAACCTACAGAGTATTTAGTAGGTCCAAATTTTTAGCTGAGTGCCCAAAGGCAAAACTATTTTTTCCGAGACATAAAATTGGAAGGGACAGACAGTTTTAGGAATGCCCAATACTGGTCCTTGTGACAATAAAGTTGTTTTGGGGGGGTAGGGGAAGGGGGGGTGCCAAACTTGGCAGTGCTGAGGACTTATACCTGACTCTGATCTCAAGGATCACTCCTGGTAGTGCTTGGGAGACCGTATGAGATACCTGAATTTGAACCAAGGCAAGGCAAGTGTCCTGGTCCCACTCTAGCTCTCCAGCCCAATAAAGCTTGGGAAGCAGACCAGAGCAGTAACACCGCAGCCAGGGTGCTTGCCTTCAATACAGCCAATTCTGGTTTAATCCCTGGTACTTCATATGGTTTTTTAAGCCCACCAGGAGTGAACCCCTAAGTGCAAAGCCAGAAGTAAGCCCTAAGCACCACCAAGTGTAGTCTCAAAACCAAAAATAAGTTTTAAAAAAAGGGATGCAAGAGAAGGTATCTTTTCAGTCCTAGAATTGTATTGCCTCACATATTTTCCAATACGGAGTAGGGGTTAGGAGCTACGAGGTGTCGAGGAATGTCTGCCTGGTACAAACCAGTACTCCCAAGACAGCTTTATAGGGAGAATGGAAGTATTTTAAGGGGGTATTAATAGGAATTTTTTTTTTTTGCTTTTTGGATCACACCCAGCGATGCACAGGGGTTACTTCTGGTTCATGCACTCAGAAATTACTCCTGGTTATGCTTGGGGGACCATATGGGATGCTGGGAATCGAACCCGGGTTGAGCCGCATGCAAGGCAAATGCCCTACCCGCTGTGCTATCACTCCAGCCCCCTTAATAGGAATTTAAAGTGTAGTTTGAGGGGCCAGAGTGATAGTACAGCAGGTAGGGTACTTGCCTTACATGTGGCTGACTGAAGTTTGATCCTCAACATTCCCTGAGCACTGCCAGGAATAATTTCTGAATGCAGAGCCAGGAGTAATTCCTGAGCATCGCAGGGTGGGTGACCCAAAGACAAAAACAAAAAACAATGGTGCAGTTTAAGAAATTTGACAGTAAGAGATTATGACCCTTAAAGTGCTCTTGGTTCAAGCAAGGTATTATCTCTTACATGGAAAGTTAGAGGGTTCTTTGGAAAGAATTAACTCGAGGCAGCTATGAAGGCTTGTCTAGCCTAGACTCTTGGTTGAAATAGAGAAATTGGAAAGGGTAAGTTTCAGATGCTGAGAAGTAAAAATCATATACCTTGAGGAGTAGAGAAGCCCAAGTTTGTTTGACTCTTACTCTGGCCAAGATATTTTACCCAGGGTGGGGAAGGGCATCCTGTGACAACCAGGAATGAATGTGAGAACTTAAATATCTTGCCACTGAGAGGTCAGAGATTATGTAAAAGGTTTAATATTGAAATTATGCATAATCCCCACAGTGCCACAGGATGGGAAAGGGCACACAATAGAAATTAAGAACATAATAGGAAAGCCTCATATCTAGAATGAATACCATTTTCTTATCTGCCACATCCCCTATCAGCCCGTGGATCTATATTCTCAGTGTCACTCACATTAGTGGGAACTAGTGTTTAGCCAGGGGTCTTCCCAATTCATTGTGAACAGGGGTGCAAAGCCAGGAGATGAGGTTCTATTAGGGAATGATTATCCCCAACATGTCCAGACACGTTGCACACCAGGTCGGGGTAGGAGCCTGGCTGTGGGGTGAAGGAGGATGAGTGTGCGGGAAAAACCCTCTGAAAACAGTTGATCACAGCTCACGTCATTGCCAAATGCACACATTTTTTTTTCCTCTAAGGAAACTTAAAGAGCCGTGAATATAATCTCAGGGCTAGGATGAAAGAGACGTTACTGGGGCCTGCTCGAGGCAATCGACGATTAACAGGATGATGAAATGAAAAATGAAATGAAAGGAAACTTTATTGGACCATTTTTAGCAGACTGTTCATAACAAGCAATACAAAATTCGTTGTTTTGGTTCTCCCTTGGGGGCCACAGTTTGGGATTTGGGGGTGGAAACATTTGAAATGTGGTGGTGGAAAGGCACAATGGTGGTGGGATTGGTGTTGGAATAGTAGATGCAATGAATTGTTGGGGACAACTTGATTAAAATTGGGAGTTCTAGGAGCCCTTTGGGGTGCTGGGGACGGAGCCTGGGTCAGCCGCGTGCAAGGCAGCACTACCCGCTGGACTGTCACATAGGCTCTGTGTGCCGTCCTCGACGGTGCGACCTGGCGTCTCATTGTCATCTTGATTTGGATTTCCCTAACAGTAGGATGCAGAGCACTTTCACGGACTGCCGCCACCCACCTGTCTTGCTCTGAGAAGAGTCTGTTCGTGTCCTCTACCCGTTGTTTGGATAGGGTTCTGGGAAGTTTGGGGTTGATCTTTATGAGAACCTATATTTCCTGGTTTCAAGGCTTAACTATGTCCAGTGGGAATGACTCTCCCCCAATCAGCTGTCATTCAACTCATTTCATGTTCCCTTTGCCCTGCAGAAATCTTATTTGTTGCGGTCCCGTTTGTTTCTTTCTGATTTTTCTGCCTTTGCCAGTGGTATCAGATCACTGAAGACATCTTTGAGGTCCAAGTCTTGGAATGTTCTTCCTATATATATTTTTTAAAATTTGTATTAGTGAAAAACCATGAGGTACAGTTGTAGACTTACAAATTTTTGTGCTTGGGTTTCGATTATACAATGATCAAATACCCATCCCTCCACCAGTGCCCATTCTCCACCACCACCAGTCCCAGTATCCCTCCCACCCCCCATCACCCCATCCCACCCTGCCTCTGTGGCAGGGCATTCCCTTTTGTTCTCTCTCTCTCCTTTTGGCTGTTAAATGCACACACTTTTATAGAGGGTCTTGGCTCACAGGAGATCCAATCACATAGAGCTTACCACTATTGGCCCATCACTTTTTCCTTTCCGCTTTGTCCCTGATCCAATCCCTTTCAAGGCTATATGACTTGCTTAAGGCATATGTGATGATTTCTGCATTTCAGGCATAAATGACTAAGGAGTTGAGTGAGGCTCAAGACCAGACACATGATGCAGGAACCCTGTTTTTCTAACTGTGCCCAATTGCTTCCTCTTGCAAGGTTTCACTTCAGGGGCGCTTTGCAAGGTCGGGTTCTCCCTGCTCCAGTGCCCGTCTCCCTGCTCTACAAGCTTCTTAAAGGACAATGATCTCCCCCGTGTCTCTTTTTGTAATACTTGGGGCAGGTGTCCCAGGAGGGCTCCTCCTGTTTGTTCACCCCTACTCCCAGCAAATGGGTTTCAACACGTTAGGAATCTGTGCTCATCAGACTAACTTCTTGGAAGGTCTCTTTTAGAGGGGTGCCAACAGTTGGGCCTGCTTTTCTTCTTTTTTCCACTTTTCCTTTTCACTGATTTTGTCATCCTGGTCATAGTTATAAAAGGCATTAGTGACTATTGCTAATAATTTATCTAATGAGGGATTGATTATACGGCCCTCTGGAGCTATGGCATATGTCAGGGGCTACTGGGAAATACACTTATCCCTCAATATAATACATCCCTGTAATTCATTAAGGTTAATGTTAGTGTGTTGACCATTCTTTTTGTCTTTTTAGAAAGGCAGTAGGATTTTCACTGGGTTCCTGGCTATGGCTTGGAGTAACTGAGTGACTTAGTCTTACTGACTAGAAGTCTTGTTTGGGGAAGAAAGGAGAATGTCTGGGCCATACCTAGTGGTGCTCGAAGATCGCTCCTTGGTAGTGTTTGCATTGAACCGGGTTGGCCACATGCAAGCACCTTAACAGCTATAACATTTATTCAGTCCCTGGAGGCCTTCTTTAAGGCAGACCAGAAAGTACATTTGAGACCACTCATCCTATTTATCATTTTGTCCCATGAGGGATCTACATTTTCCCTCACAGCAATTATCACCTGACATAAAGACTATTATCAAATCTTTGGTCTTCCCTAATTACTCTATTGTCCTCTTTTTCTGTTTTGCTTGTTCTAATACAAATATGACATCTTCCCAAGGTAATTCACAGGCAAGGGTTAAATGTCGGAAAGCCTCATAACATTGTGAGTCTCATCTGATAATTTCCTCACATTTTTTATCTGCTTACGTTCTTGGAGATATAAAAGTTTTGGGGCTGAAGCAATAGTACGGCTGCTAGGGAGTTTGCCTTGCACATGGCCTACCGGGGTTCAATCCTCAGCATCCCATATGGTTCCCCCCCCCCCCCCGCACCTCCAGCAGTTCTTGAATGCAGTACCAGGAGTGACCCCTGAGCATTGCCAGGTGTGGCCTAAACAAACACCAACAAACAATTTTAAAAAGTTTTTGTTTTAGTTTCAGATTCACTACCAGGATCTCACCATTCTACAGGGAAGTCATCATTGACGTCAAGAGAGGGGTGCGGCAGGACGATACCATTTCACCGAAACTCTTCAGTGCCACCCTCGAGAACATCATGTGACGACTGGAATGGGAAGGAATGGGAGTGAAGATAGATGGTCGGCAACTACACCACCTCCGCTTTGCTGATGACATTGTTTTAATAACACCAAACATTAGCCAAGTGGCACAAATGCTGGCCGACTTTGACCGTGAGTGTGGAAAGGTAGGACTACAGCTGAATCTTACAAAGACAATGTTGATGAGAAACAGCCTTGTTCCTGACGCCCCATTCGCTCTCAATGGAACGACCATCTCCGAATGCAACAGCTATGTGTACCTAGGTCGAGAGGTCAACATGACAAATGACCTGGCACCCGAGCTGCGCAGGAGGAAGAGAGCGGCTTGGAACGCCTTCAAGAACGTCGAAGAAATAGCTAAGAGGACGAAGAACCTCCGGCTCCGGGCACATCTCTTTGATTCCACTGTTCTTCCTGCATTAACATATGCCTCAGAGACCTGGGCCCTACGCAAACAGGATGAGAACGCTATTCGGGTCTCTCAAAGAGGAATTGAAAGAGCTATGCTTGGAATATCACGTTTCACTCAAATGAGAGAACGAATCCGGAGTTCCGACCTCTGTCGACGATCAAGAATCAGGGACGCTGTCTCATTTGCCAAGGTGTCGAAAATCAGATGGGCTGGTCACGTAATGAGATTTAAAGACGACTGCTGGACTAGAGCCGTTACCGACTGGATTCCACGGGATGTCAAAAGACCGCGTGGCTGCCCACCTACCATATGGTCAGACTTCTTCGTCAAGATCATGAACGATCGGTTTGAGGCTCTTCGTGTTCCTAGAGCGAACAGATGCCATTGGGCTACATTAGCACGCAACAGGGACAAACAGAGACGTTACTGGCGCCCGTTCGAGCAAATCGCAGATTAACGGGAAGTCAAGTGTTCAAGTGATTCAAGATGAATTTCTTATAAATGTGTAAAACTTTCATCACTGATAGCAATTTGAAAATGTGACTTGGGAGTGCTGAAAAAATAGTTTATTCTAGGGTTCAAGAGATAGCTGAACAGGCTGAGTGCCTATGCAGGTCTGGCTCAATCTGCAGCACTGAATGATCCCCTAAGTCCTGCTGGAACCAATGACCAAGCACAGAACTGGTCAAGCCTTTGAGATATCCCCTCACCAAAAAAAAATTACTCTTTTGAGGGTCTGTTGACTTCCTAGAAAGTGTATACTCTTCCAAGTCACTTATCACTTATCACTTAACTTCCCGTTAGTCGTCGATTTGCTCGAGCGGGCGCCAGTAACGTCTCCATTTGTCCCTGTCGCGTGCTAGTGTAGCCCAATGGCATCTCTTCGCTCCGGGAACATGGAGGGCCTCAAACCGATCGTTCATGATCTTGACAAAGAAGTCTGACCATCTGGTAGGTGGGCGGCCACGCGGTCTCTTGACATCCCGTGGAATCCAATCAGTAACAGCTCTAGTCCAACGGTCGTCTTTAAATCTCATTACGTGACCAGCCCATCTGATTTTCGACACCTTGGCATATGAGACAGCGTCCCTGATCCTTGATCGTCGACGGATGTCAGAACTCCGGATTCGTTCTCTCATTTGAGTGAAACGTGTTATTCCAAGCATAGCTCTTTCTATTCTTCTTTGGGAGACCTGAATGGCGTTCTCATCTTGTTTGCGTAGGGCCCAGGTCTCTGAGGCATATGTTAATGCAGGAAGAACAGTGGAATCAAAGAGATGTGCCCGGAGCCGGAGGTTCTTCGTCCTCTTAGCTATTTCTTCGACGTTCTTGAAGGCGTTCCAAGCCGCTCTCTTCCTCCTGCGCAGCTCGGGTGCCAGGTCATTTGTCATGTTGACCTCTCGACCTAGGTACACATAGCTGTTGCATTCGGAGATGGTCGTTCCATTGAGAGCGAATGGGGCGTCAGGAACAAGGCTGTTTCTCATAAACATTGTCTTCGTAAGATTCAGCTGTAGTCCTACCTTTCCACACTCACGGTCAAAGTCGGCCAGCATTTGTGCCGCTTGGCTGATGTTTGGTGTTATTAAAACAATGTCATCAGCAAAGCGGAGGTGGTGTAGTTGCCGACCATCTATCTTCACTCCCATTCCTTCCCATTCCAGTCGTCGCATGATGTTCTCGAGGGTGGCACTGAAGAGTTTCGGTGAAATGGTATCACCCTGCCGCACCCCTCTCTTGACATCAACGATCACTTCTTTGTAGAATGGTGAGATCCTGGTAGTGAATCCGCAATACAGCTCACGGAGGATCCTGATGTATTGGGCTTGAATGCCCTGATTGGCTAGGGCTTCAATGACCGCTTCCGTCTCAACAGAATCAAAGGCCTTCTTTAAATCAATGAACGTTAAGCACTACTTCCACTACCCAGCCGTCGCCACACTCCAGGACGCTTTCCGGACCCGCAAGCGGCCGCGCGGGTCCGGAAAGCGTCCTGGAGTGTGGCGACGGCTGGGTAGTGGAAGTAGTGCTTAACGTTCATTGATTTAAAGAAGGCCTTTGATTCTGTTGATACCCATCTTCTGGAATTGTACCATATTTGATAGAGTTCAAATATGGTAACACCTACAAGGGTGATTAGAGGTCACCCCAAAAGCCTCTATCCCTCTCGGAAAGACTGGCAAGCTACCGAGAGTATTCCGCCTGCACGGAAGAGCCTGGCAAGCTATCCGCTGTGTATTCAATATGCCAAAACCAGTAACTACAACTGGTCTCATTCACCTGACCCTGAAGGCTTCACCGACATGGCAGCACCGAGAAGGATGAGAAAGGAGAGGCTGACAAAATCTCAAGGCCGACCTAGGCTGCCACAACGAAGGAAGACAAAAATGATCGTCTGTACTTTCAATGCACGTACGCTAGCATCAGATGCATCCATCGAGGACCTGATGGTACAAGCGCGAATGATCAAGTACGACATCATTGGTCTGACCGAGACAAGAAGGCACGAATCTCACCATGCTGTTTTCGACACTGGAGAAGAATTGTTCCTCGGAACATACGATAAAAGAGGTGTTGGAGGCGTCGGTGCCCTTGTCAACACAAACTTGGCCAAGAGCATTGATTCATTCGAATGCCTAACAACCCGAATCGGACGTTTACATTTGAATAGATGTGGCTCACTGCCTGCAGTTTCTATCTTCGTTGTCTACGCACCAACATCTCATTATGATGAAAGAGAAATCGAGAAGTTCTACATGGAGCTAGAGAAGTTCTATAAAGAAGACCACACCTTCTACAAGATCATTGTGGGTGATTTTAATGCCAAGATAGGACCGAGAAGATCAGCTGAAGAACTTCACATCGGGACCCATGGCCTAGAATGGAACGAACAGGGTGAGAGACTGTCTGAGTTCATCATGTCGACCAAGACCATTCATGGTAACTCACAGTTCCAGAAGGCAGAATCTAAATGATGGACATGGGAGTCTCCCGGTGGACGATTCCACAACGAAATAGACCACATCATATTCAATCGACGGTTTTGCCTGACTGATGTCGCTGTTGTCCCAAAATTTCGAACGGGATCGGACCACCGTCTCCTTCGTGCAAAATTCTACTTCACAGAGCGGGGAGAAAGGGCTGCAAAGTTCAAAAAGAGAACTCCCAGAATGACCACCAACTGGGAACTCTTTGGTACTATTGCGGCAACATGGGAAGATGCCATTGTTGACAACATTGACGAGGAATACGATCGACTGGTTCAGCACCTCCATGAATGTGCGAGGAACGCCAAGAGAGAGATAGCCACAAAAAGTCGCCTATCTTCGAAAACTCTTGAGCTAATTCGCCAGCGTGGTTTGGCGCATGCCTCAGGCAACCGCAAGCTAACGTCCGAGCTTGCAAAGCAGTGCAGAGATGCGATCAAGGAAGACCTCAAAGAGAGAAGAGCAGAAGTGCTGGTAGATGTGGCAGAAGCCGGGAAAAGTATTCGTAACACCCGCCTGTCCTTCGCCAACTACAAGACCAAGATGACTGCCCTCCGACGTCCTGACGGATCTATCACATCTTCGAGAATGGCAATGGAGAAGATTATCCATGACTTCTACTCAAATCTCTTCGATAGCCATGTCCACTTGCCAACATACCAAATTCCACAGGATGGGTATGTCGTTCCCAACGTTCTCCCTTCCGAAATCCGACACGCCATTTCGTCAGTAAAGAAGCAAACAGCACCCGGCCCAGACAAGGTCAGACCTGAACACCTGAAGAACCTGCCGTCAGTACTCATCAATACACTGGCTCGGCTCTTCACTCGCTACCTGTCTGAATGCAAGGTTCCGTCCCAATGGAAAACCAGCAGGACCGTACTACTGTTCAAGAAGGGAGACATCCATGACAGTGGCAACTATCGCCTGATCTGCCTATTGTCTGTCATCTACAAGTTGTTCACTCGAGTCATCCTGAATAGGATTGGCAGAACACTAGATGAAGGACAACCATGCGAGCAAGCCGGGTTCCGCAAAGGATTCAGCACCATCGACCATATCCACACGATAACCAAGCTCATTGAGGTTTCTCGGGAGTTCAAGATGCCGCTCTGCTTAACGTTCATTGATTTAAAGAAGGCCTTTGATTCCAAGTCACTACTGTTGGAAATATTTTTTAATCTTCCCTGCAGTCTCCTGCTACCTCCCATCTGTTTGCTATTTTTTTTCTCGGGTTGTTAATTATTTGTTTTTTGGGGCCACACTGGCAATGCTGAGGGCTGACTCTTGTAGCCCTCGGTTTGAGCCCAGGTATAGATGAGGTTTCTTTTCCCTCCGCATCCACAACAGCACTAGTTTCCGGTCTTTTTTTGTTGTGTTTTCCTCGCTCATATGAGGTGATATTTTGTCTTTGTACCACACCAAGTACTGCTCAGGGCTTCCTCCGTACTCAGGATCATTCCTGATGGGACTCAGGAGACTATTGTGATGCTGGGGATCAAACCCCGGGCAGGTGAATTCAAGTCGAGTGCTTTATTTATTTATTTATTTATTTATTTATTTTTTGCTTTCTGGGTCACACCCGGCGATGCACAGGGGTCACTCCTGGCTCTGCACTCAGGAACCATCCCTGGCGGTGCTCAGGGGACCATATGGGATGCTGGGAATCGAACCCGGGTCAGCCATGCAAGGCAAATGCCCTACCTGCTGTGCTGTCACTCCAGGCCCCAAGTCAAGTGCTTTTTCTGTGCCATCTCTCCAACTCCACAGTTTTGATCTGCATTTCCGATAAGCAATAAGGAGAATTTTTCCACATACTAATCGACCTTAATCTTAAATCTTGTTTTGAGCCATACTCAGTGGCGCTCAGGATTTATCCCTGGCTCTGTACTCAGGGATCACTCCTGGTTGGCTCTGGGGGCCATTGGGGTGCCAGAAATAAAAACCAGGTCGGCAAGTGCCTTACCTACGATCTCTCCACCCCCGGCCCCCATTTATTGAGTGCTGAATAAATCTCGTATATAGTCCATTGTTAGGTATACAGTATTTTCTCTTACTCAGAAGGGCGTGATGTTTATTCGACCCATTTCTTTCACAGTGCAGAAGCCCTTTAGTTTAATGTAGCCCCACTGCATCGCTAAAGATGCCTCGGAAGAGTTCGGGGGGTGGAGAGATATGCAGTGGGTAGAGCACTTCTCTTGCATGTAGCCAACAGGGTTCGATCCCCAGCATCCTATATGGACTCTGTGCTCAGCTAGGAGCAATTCCTGAGTCCAGAACCAGAACTCCTAAGTCCAAAACCAAAAGGAGTTCTGCCTATTTTCCTTAATGCATTTTATGGGTTTGATTTTTATTGGGGCTAGAGCGATAGCACAGCGGTAGGGCGTTTGCCTTGCACGCAGCCAACATGGCCAACCCGAGTTCGATTCCTCCGCCCCTCTCGGAGAGCCCAGCAAGCTACCGAGAGGATCTCGCCCGCACGGCAGAGCCTGGCAAGCTACCCGTGACGTATTCGATATGCCAGACACAGTAACAACAAAGTCTCCAATGAAGACGTTACTGGGCCCGCAAATCGACGATCAACGGGAGGGCCTTTACCTTTACCTTATTTTTATTGAGGTCTTTGATCCATTTTGAATGAACATGTAGTTGTGTGAGATAGGAGTCCAGATTCATACTTTTTGCTTGTGGTTAAGCAGTTTCCCTAGCAACCTTGCTGAAAAGGCTTTTCTTCCTCCATTTCAAGCCCCCAGCTTCTTGGACAAAGATTAGAATCTATTCTAGTACCATAGTTTTGATCACTATAGCTTTACAATATGATTTAAATTCAGAGAAGCCTTCAATTTTTTCTCAGAACTACTTTGGCTTTTGGGGAGATTTATATTATTTCATGTAATTGTTCCAGGGTTACAACAACGGCGGCCACACCGTATGGTGCCAGGAACTGAATCCAGGCACCCCACATGCAAAACACGTTAGCCTGTTCTCTCCATCTCTATTCCATATAAATTTTAGCAGTATTGGTCCACGTCTTTGATATATGCCATGAGAACTTGTGCAATGTTCATGGACCCATGTGGAACTGGGGAGTGAACCAGATTCAGGAACAAACAAGGAGTGAGTTTTTTTTTTTTTTTAATTTTTATTAGTGAAACACTGTGTAAACACACAAAAAATAAAACGGCCGGCAGTCTTGCCGTTTCCCCACTCCAGGGAGGTCGAAGGCGATGGTCAGGTGAAGAAAGGAAACGAGGCCAAGCTAGTTGGTCTTAGTAGCCGTTTATTACATGGAAGAGATGTATGTCATGGAGGCCTCAGGAATCCTCGAGCACGTGCGCCTTTGTTCTCTCCGCTTCTGTCCTCAGCCCCATCTTCCCAGGTTCTCTGATGCACGTGTCCCCCCGTTCTCTGGTGCACGTGTCCCCCCAGAGAGCCCTGAAATCTCCCTTATATAGATCATAGTACCTCTAAAGGGCGCAATATAATGATGTCATCAGAAGGAGTTACAGAAAGAACGTTGAGGCGGCAAACCATACATTGTTTCCTTACATCCGCAGGCCAGTAATCCTGGCCTCACCTTTTCACAAGCTACAAGCACTTAGATTAGCACAACAAAGACCAGTCTGCTAGAGCTTGGAATCTACATCTCCAAAAAAGCAGTCTCATCCAAGCTAGTCAGGACACACAGAAAACTGCTTCTAGGACGTGTTTCTCCTCTCCTTGTCCAACCAACATATAAGCATACATAATATTAATCATTTCGTATGGACACAGTAAGAAATACTTTGAGCTTATAGAATTGCTCTCCTAGGGCCATCTCGATCTCAGACTGCAGTGCTCAGGCCAGATATCTTTCCTATTCCTAGCAGCAGGGCCCTAGTCTCATCGTTACTATTGGATCATGACATAATGCCTATGATCAACCTCTTAACTTATAGTTAAGAATCGTGGCACCTTGGCCTGGCCCATCGCGATGCCAGGGTAGCACATAACTTACCGGCTTGCCCTGGTTCCATCCAGTCCCACGTCGGGACCCTGCCCTTGGAGTGCTAGGAAGTGAGGGCAACTGAGGCTTAAGTTGAGAAGGCAGATGCCCAGGAGTGAATAATATTCAAAGCCAATCAATTCCTAAGTTACGGAGCATATTAATTAATTGCCTTCCTGTATCTATACAAAAGGACACTGCATTAAAGTAAACTGCTCAAAAGACATAAGGAGAGGAGAAAGACAATATTAACTTACAGTACAGCTTCAGTGTCTAAGAAGGATGAGACCTTACAAATTGGTTGGGGAAGAGAGCATAGAAGAGGTTACAGGCAGACAAAGTAATGGGAGTGACTCGGGAGCACTGTGATGGGTACAATCTGATAAACCTAAGCTCCGTGTACTCCAACAAAACACCATGAGGTACAGTTGTAGACACAAATTTTTGTGCTTGGGCTTCAATTATACAATGATCAAGTACCCATCCCTTCACCTGTGCCCATTCCCCACCACCAATGATCCCAGTATCCCTCCCACCCCTATTTCCCCCATTCCCCCCTGCCTCTGTGGCAGGGCATTCCCTTTTGTTCTCTCTCTCCTTTTGGGTGCTGTGGTTTGCAAAAGAGGAATTGAGTGGCAATCATGTCCGGTCTAGTCTTTCAGCACGCATCTCCCACCCTGGGAGGATCCTCCCAACACCCTTTATTTGGTGCTCCCTTCTCTATCTGAGCTGCCCTTTCCCCTAGAATGCCCAGCTGGCCTCTAAGCTATGGAGTAATCCTCCTGGTACTGATCTCGGCTATTCTTGGGTATTAGTCTCCTATTTTGTTACTTTATATCCAACAGATGAATGCAATCTTTCTATGTCTATCCCTCTCTGACTCATTTTGCTTAGCATGATACTTTCCATGTAGTACCACTTGTATGTAAATTTCATGACTTCATCTTTTCTAACAGCTACATAGTACTCCATTGTGTAGATGTACCAAAGTTCCTTTCATCAGTCATCTGTTCTTGGGCACTCGGTTTTTTTTTTTCCAGATTCTGGCTATTGTAAACAGTGCTGCAATGAACAAACAAGTGCACATGTCACTTCGACTATACTTTTTTGCCTTTTTGGGATATATTCCCAGAAGTGGTATTGCTGGGTCAAATGGGAGCTAAATTTCTTGAAAATCATCTATACTGTTTTCCAAAAAGGCTGAACCAGTCGGCTTTCCCACCAGCAATGAAGGAGGGTCCCTTTTTCGCCACATTCGCGCCAACACTGGTTGCTTTTGTTCTTTTGGATGTGGGCCAAGGAATGAGTCTTAATCCCTGTTCAGACTGTTCTCTGCACCATGTGGTGCTAGGAATTAAAACCTGGATTTCCTGTATGCAACACCCTGAGAGACATTCACTGACCAACAAAACATTTATGAAACCAGACATTTTTGTACGAATGTTAAGCAATCATTGTAAATGTTTAAATGTGATACTAGCATAGAGCAAACACAAGTTTAAGTCCTTACTAAGAAAAATATTCTTGGGGATGGAGCAAAAACACAGTGGGCAAGGTACTCACCCAACCCAGGTTTAACCTTGGCCTGGCATATGGTCCTCTGAGCACTGCCAGGACTGAGTCCTGAGTGTGGAGCCAAGAGCAACCTTTGAGCATCACCGGGTATGGCCCCCCAAAAAGCTACAAGAAAAAACATGCTCGAGGGGCAGGGATGTGGCCCAACTGGCAGAGCACACGCCTCATGAACCCCAAGGTCTTGTTTGTGGGTTTGAGCCCCTAAAGCACTTGGCTTCCCATGCGACTATCCAAGAATAGTTGAAAACATAACAAGTAGTGCTCGCTTCGGCAGCACATATACTAAAATTGGAACGATACAGAGAAGATTGGCATGGCCCCCGCGCGAGGATGACACGCAAATTCATGAAGCGTTCCATATTTTTATGGTATTTGATCATTGTATAACTGAAACCCAAGCACAAAATTTGTAAGTCTACAACTGTACCTCATGGTGTCTCACTAATAAAAATTAAAATATATATATATATAAAGTAGATGATGGATCATTATTTTATCTAAACATTAGTTTGAAAATTTCAAAATGCTCTGGGTTTAATTCCTAGGACAACAACAACAACAACAAAGAATAAGAAAACAGGAGGCAGATCTGCACAACAGCAATTTATTATGTTGACATCACTGCTAATTACACAGGAGACACTCTATCTCCAAATCCATGAGGTCCACACAAACTTTTTCAAGTAAGAAACAAACGGCATGTTCAAAACTATAAGGAAATAGCCTGATACACAGGTGATGAAGACTGGTTACGTGAGTCTGCACATTTATTTCAGGCTGTTGAAGAGTTTGTGGGCCACCTAGAGGAGAAAGAGAGAGACGTCAATAAATAGCACTTTTCAGGTCGTGGTGTTTAAGATCCTTCATGACCCGAAACAGTAAATGCCTCTTTTCTCACTCTTCTTTCTCACACACCTATACCTTAAGCTCCTGACTACTTAGTTTCCTTCCTACTTTCTACCTGAAACTTTCCCGCTCCCCCCCAACTTTCATTTCCCCATACAAGTTTCTGGAGAGTGCGACTCGCTGAGTACATGCTATGCGTGAGGCGGCCAGGGTTCCATCTCAGAGGTCCTCTGAGCACCATCAGGAACTGACGCTGAGCACAGACTGGCAGTAGTTTCCAAGCATTGCCGGATGTGGTCCCCGAACCAAAGAAGACCCTTTCCGTTATCCTCACAGACACCTAGACGCCTCGTATTTCTCAAGGGAGTGTGGAGGGGACTTGGGTCATACCTGGCAGTATCTGGTGCCAAGGATTTAAATTGAAGTAGGCCACATACTAGGCAAGTGCTTTATCTCCTGTAATACTTATTATTTCTTTTCTTTTTGCTTTTTGGGGTCAGATCTGGCAACGATCCGGAGTCACACCTGGTTTTGCACTCAGGAACTACGCCAGGCATTGCTCAGGGGACCGTATGGGATGCCGGGGATCAAACCCGGGTCACCCTCGTGAGAGGCAAACATCCTGCCCACCATACTGCTGCTCGGGCCCATCTCCTGTACCATTTCTCTGGTCCCCAGTGCTTGAGGGATCGTTTGGTACAAGAGGTGAAAGTTCTATTCCGACATATAAAGTATGTGTTCCGCCCTTTACGCCACTTCCCTAGTCCCTAATGTAACTTAGAGTCGTGGTAAATGCAGTAAGAAAAGGGTGGGTAAACTCAACGGGGAGTGGGTGTCAATAAAGATCATTCTGAGGTTTTATCCAACGAACTCCCCATGTACTTATTATTCTACGTTGGCTTAACTCTGTCAACAGTGGGCCTGTGCTTGTCACATTCCCAGGTTTTTCTCCCTAGTGCTGCGGGTCTACCACAGGGCTTCATCCATATCAGGAATTCAGTCTACTGGCTATAGCCCCATCGTATAGGAGATACAGTGCCTTGCCTTGCATGCAGACTTTTCAGGAAGTAGATCCCGGTTTGATCCTCACGTTACCTCCACTTCCCGCCCCCCCCACCCACCCCCAAGCACTAGCACTCCTGAACAGACCCAGGAATAGCACCTCAGCAAAAATCAGTGTGGCCCAAATACCCAAAGTTCCCCTCTCTCAAAATATAACACCCCCAATCAAACAAAAACAAAACCCCCTCCACACTTCCACTTCTTAACCCCAGTATTTGGCTCATAAAATTATTCAAACAGGCTGAGAGATGACTCAAAGGGCTAGAGCGTAACTTCGCATGCAGGACAACTCGATCCCCAGCATCGTGTGACCCTGAGCCCCAAGTTAAGAGTGGCCCCCGAGTACCTCTGGGATGGCCCCCCAACCAGACCAAAGCAAAGCATTTAAAATAAAATTAACCATTTTAAATTTTGAGAGGAAGAAAAGGTTGGGCTACACCCAGGGGTACTTAAGAGTCTCTGCCGTGCACTGTGCTTAGACAATATATGGCGCCAGGGATCAGAACCAGAGTTCACTGAATTCAAGGCAAGCACCTTAATCGCTGTTCTGTCTTTCTGGCCCACTACTTCAATCAAAAAAAATCGGGGGGGAATGTGTGTACAGGAGCGGTCTGTTCAGGCCAAACCTGGTGGTGCTAAGGGTTTATTCCTGGCTCTGCACTCAGGAACTACTTGTGTCAGGTTTGGCAGACCATACCAGGTGCCGGGGACTGAAGTATTACCCCTGTGCAAGATAAGCACTCTACCTGCTATCGTATCTTTGTGGCCTCACAATACATGCCTCTCACGTATGAAGGGCTGTGTTTGATTCTAGCGATGCACGCAAGGGCACACTATATCTACGTACACGCTCTAAAAATGCAAGTGACTTTCTTGTGATACTTTATTGGGGTGATCTGGAACCGGACCCACAGGGCCTCCAAGGTGTACCTCTACTGCTCAACCCACTTTTGTTAATTTCCCTTTTCTTTGTTTTTTGACCACACCTGGAAGGGCTCAGGGTTTATTCCTGGCTCTGCACGCAGGAATTACTCCTAGCAGGGCTTGGTGGACCATATGGCATGCTGGAAATCAATCCAGGCCAGCAGTGTGCAAGGCAAAGGCCCCCCCCCACTGTACTACCTCACCCCACCTGACTTCTGCCCCCTTTCAGGGCCACACCCATTTGTGCTCAGACTTACTCCTCCCTCTGTGCTCAAGGATCACTTGTGGTGGGGGTCGGGGGACCATACAGAGTACTGGGGACTGAATC
Organism: Sorex fumeus; assembly: GCF_029834395.1. Taxonomy (NCBI): domain Eukaryota; kingdom Metazoa; phylum Chordata; class Mammalia; order Eulipotyphla; family Soricidae; genus Sorex; species Sorex fumeus. The sequence continues at coordinate 4,249,419 of NW_026606139.1, read as the reverse complement.
CAGACTGGCCACATTCAAGACAAAAGCTCTCCATGTTATCTTGCCAGCGCCATAAAATTCCACATTTAAGTACCTAATTTCACTCCACTTGTTTTGTTGTTTTTTTTGAACCACACCTCCTGGTGTTCAGGATTCAAGCCTAGCTGGCTACATGCAAGGCAAGCATCTTATTTGCTATATTCTCTGGCCTTTATTTTTGCTGCCAAACAATATTCCATTAAATGCATAGCCGCCCTGAGTGGTGGGGAAGGGGCCACACCCCCAGATGCTCCGGGGTTACTCATGGTGGTGTTTGGGGGACACTATGGGACCCCGGAGATTAAACCCGGGTCAGCAGCATGCAAGGCAAGCAGCCTACTATCTCTCGGGCCGAACAAACATTCTATTCACTATTGATAGGCATTCGTCAGTGTGGGCTACTTTGTTTCTATGAGTGTTTGTAAACACATTTCTGCGTAAATTTGTTTTGCGTTCTCTTGGATATATAGCGAGAAAGTAGAATTGCTCGGCCACAGTAAAACTACGTTCGTCATTTTGAAAAACTGCCACCCGCTTCCTGTATGGAGCTGCATCAACTCCCACTCCCACCAGGAGCATGCCCTCCACTTCCTGCACACACTTCCCATCAGTTTCTCTTTTGAGCCACGCCTGGTGGGTCTCGGGGATCAGAGCTGGCCTCCCGCCAGAAGGATCTTACGGGGGGTTTGGGCTGCGTTTCCCGACAGCTAATGTGTCTCGCCTCTTCCTTGTTCATCTACCACCCAAGACGTTCAGACACAAGCAACCAAATCAAATGTAACCTAGCCGTAACTTGACATAAACGCGCGTACAGTTCAAAAATTGGGCGCTACATCCGACAACGCTCAGGGAATCATGTGGTGCCAGGGAACAAATCTGAGGGCTAGAGAGATAACAGCTTCTACCTTTTTTTTTTTGACTATCCCCTGAAGGTGCTCAGAGCTTAGTCCTGGTGTGGCTCAGGAACCATATGGAACCCTAAAACCCAGGTCAGCATGTCCAAGGCAAGCACCCTACCTGCTGCACTACCGTTCTGGCCCCCAAATTAGTTCCTTATCTACGAAGCAGGGTTAGTTACACCGATCTTCAGAAGAAGTGGGAATTTTTCAATATAAAGTTCTAAGCATTACATCCAACATGTACTGGACCCAGAGTAAATGCTTACTGGCGGATCCCAGGATGAAAGAGTGGCCCTTCCTCACCAACGTAAGCGTTTCCCTGTCCTACTTTCAGGCTGACTTACACAGTGGTCCCGGGCATGCAAGAAGTCGAAGAGCTCCTCAGTGCAATCCTCCTCTGTTTTTGACCGGGACGACACACGCTGGTCACACATCTCTAAGCGCTCCCGAGCCTTTACACACTTCTCCAGCTGCTCACACTGTTCTCGCACTTTGGTCAGGGGATCCTGAAAGAGAAACGCCAGTCAGAACCAGCGACCGCAACCATACGCAGTCCTCAAACTAAGGCGCTGCCCTAAATTGTCATGCGAAGGCCAGCTGTCAGAACCTCACTGCGACCAGAAACAGAAAAGGGTCTGCCATCCATTTCTGATGTTTAGTATGAAAAAATGTCATAGCTCTGCCTTTAAATAATGTCAGTATGCACACTGAAAGTTTCAGTCCTATCTAAAACACAAAGTGGCCAAGGAAACCCGGCCAACCATGAGTAGAACCACAGGAGACCTTACTTGGCGGCATAGTTTTTTAGATGCACAGGCCTGTGAATTTCAGTTTTTTGCCTGGTAGTCAGGTTTATGTATCACAGCGAATCAGCCAGAGAAGCAATGCTAACGAAAGAACCATTTAGAATAGTTCTTTCCAGGAAAAAAGGTCAAGATATGAGTCAATCCTATGAGAGAGTCACCTATAATTTGCTAAAACACTTAACAGGAGATGTTCCAGGACTGGACAAGCCCCAAACTCAAGAAAACCACCCCCCAGCCCACACCTTCAAACACTGCCACACAAGGAGGCATCAAAAGGTTTTCCTGCTAGCCTTCTCTGGAAGGTGTCTATACTCCCCAGTGCCAACCACCACTAGAAGCCACTCTGCCACGCTGCCCCCCCCCCCCACACCACAGGGTCTTGCTCAAAATCCACATGCAGAAACAAGTTTCACATGAAGCCCAAACTTCCTTTTACTCAGATGATTTCAAACCTGAAACAGTTCTTACCACTAATTCCTCCTCCTCTTCCTCCTGCAGAAGAAAAATAAAATTAAAGTTAGAAGCAACTCCATGTCATACGCACATTCCCTAACATACAGATGTAATTGCTGAGGACTGACACTGATCATGTCTTTAAAACTGAATTTTGGTGCTCAAGAGATAATACAGCAGGTAGGCACTTGCCAGGAGTAATTCCTGAAGCCGAACCAGGAGAAACCCCCGAACTTTGCTATGTCCGCTCCTCACCCTCAAAAGGACCCTGCAAAATAAAAATTCCGAATCTTATGATGCTTTGACAGTTGAGGGTCCTTGCTAACTCTGGGAAAACTGCCTCTCCCAGGGCTGGCCAAGGTCTAGACATAACAAACGTGTCTTGGGACATCTTTCAGGAATAAACTAACCAATTTAAAACTCATTTCACCATTTCCCAAACCGAATACTCTGGCTCTGATCACCCCAGGGTCAAATACAAGTCGACTAAGGTCTACCCAAAATGAAAACATTCATCCTACCCTTCTTTTGGGGGGGGGGATGGGGAGTGGTGGCGGAGGGGTGGGAAGCACACCCAACAGTGCCCAGGACTTGAATCCTGGTGGGCTCAAGGGACCAGACGGAGTGCTGGTGATCAAGCCCGGGTTGGCTGTGCACAAGGCAAGCTCCTGTGCTCTTTCTAGCCCCCTCCCTGAACTTTCTCTGCCCTCTCTACCCACCCTGCTTGACCCTTGCCTTCCCTAAACAGGTTCTCCTGATGCTGACTGGCCCTGATACTACCCCACATGGTCCCAGGTGGCTCAGTGCTCAGTTCTCTTGAAAACTAAAAGCAACAAACGTATTTATTGTCTTATTTGGGGAGGGCCCGGGAGGGGTCGGGCAAGACCTAGGCAAGCTCAGGGCCTAGCCCTTGCTGTGCTCAGGGATCACTCCTGATGATCCTTGGGTGGCGATATATGGTATTAGGGATTATATACCTGAGTTCCACTGCCTTTAAGTTACCACAGCTCATTAAAATAGGCAACATCTTAAGTGCACAATACTTTAAAGCTCATAAAGAACTTTCATACTGTTAATGATTTGATTAAGAACTCACCTGTAAGGGGCTACCAGTTTGAAGAGTAAAAAATGCTAATTTTCTGTAGAGATTCCAGCTGTCAAATGTTCATTTGGGACTTACAAATTTAAATATATTTAATTCTAAATCCTAGTAAACCCAAAGTATTACCAAAAATAACCAAGTCTAGTTCTCAAACCAAGTTAAGGAGAAATACTGTTTTCTAAACTTTGAATTTGGAATATGAAAATGTCAAATCTGGAGCCAGAGTGACAGCACACCGGGGAATATGCTTGCCTTGAACGCAGCTCATCGGGGTTCAATCCCCAGCACCCCATATGATCCCCTGAGCACTGCTAGGAGTAATTCTGAGTACTGAGCATCACCAGGTATGCCCCCCCCCACACCAAAACAAAACAAAAACTGGAGGCTTGAGTGATAGCATAGCGGGTAGGGTGTTTGCCTTGCATGTTGGCTGACCTGGGCTTGATCCCTGGCATCCCAAATGGTCCCCATAGCACTGCCAGGAGTAATTCCCGAGTGCAGAGCCAGGAGAAACCCCTGAACATTGCCTGATGTGATCCAAAAAGAAAAAAACAAAAAACAAAACAAACAAAAAACCACACAGAGAAAATGTCAAAGCTCAAGTCTATTTTAGCCAAACCTTAACTCAAGATAGTTTTATTTTATGGTTATGGGTCCTGCCTTTTGACTTTGCTTTCAGGGCCGCACCTGGAAACAGCAGCGCCCCAGAGTCAGCCATCTCTCTGGGCCCTGGGCGTTTTTACTTAGGTATCAACATAAGTACTCTGGCTGGAGCGACAGATCAACAAGCTGAGAGCAGTTTCTTTCTTTCTTTCTTTCTTTCTTTCTTTCTTTCTTTCTTTCTTTCTTTCTTTCTTTTTTGCTCTTTGGGTCACACCCTGGCTCATGCACTCAGGAATTACTCCAGGCGGTGCTTGGGGGACCATACGGGATGCTGGGAATGGAACCTGGTTTGGTCGCATGCAAGGCAAACGCCCTCTCCGCTCTGCTATTGCTCCAGCTGAGGGCAGTTTCTATGCAGAATGCTGGAGGCCCAGGCTCGACCCCAGAGCAGATTGACGGAGTTGTTTCAAAGCAGTGGCCAACAAAATGAAAACAACCGACCCAACCACAATTACACCGTAAGTTTATGAGCCCACCAACAAGTTTGGAAACAGCAGATCCTACTTAGTTACTTGATTCAGGTGTACAAATCTCAAATTTAGTTTCTTTCCCGCCAAGGAGAGCAGGGTTAATAATAAATCCCTAGGGCCAGAGAGATAGTACAGGGGGTGAGATATTTTTCCTTGCATGCAGCCAACTCTGGTTTGATCTCGAAGTAGTCACTCCGGACCCCCCGCTGGGTGGCCCAGTCACCGGTCTACCCCAGCCTCCAATCTTTGGGATTGGGGAGATAGCTCAAAGGGCCGGAACACATGCTTTGCATACAGAAGCTCCGGGCAACTGAATTCCCCAGAGCATCTAGTCAGAAGCAGCTCCCGGCATCTCCAGCTGTCACCCTAAAACACAACACAAAACCCCTATTGGAGAATACCCTAAGCCTCAATCAGGAGCACAGCATCATCTGAATAATATCTCACACATGTCTTCATGTGAGAGAAGGCAAATAAATAAAGGTTTTGTGGAAATAATAGTAGCCATCTCATCAATCATCACATTAACAAAACTCCAACCTTTCTAATCCGGTGATAAGCTCACCACGGAAGAGACCAAAGTTCATAAAACCAGCTTGAAGGGCACGGGGGGGGGGGGGGGCCCTCTTAACTCTTACCATGGTCAAAGTTTATATTCATATCTGAGGACTTAGGACATAAACTCTAGGGGCCCAGGCATCCTCCTCCAGCACCATAAAAACAAAGTTTCATTGGTGGGAGGGTGGGACTGAGGTGGGCTGGGAAGGAAAGCGATCACGACATGCCTCAGGGTTGGAGAAATAGCAGAGCTGGTAGGGCAATGCCTTGCTGGAGGCCAAGTTCCTCTCCGGGGGTTTGGATACCCAGGACTGAGCACTAGAGTCAGGAGTAAGCACTGAGATTATTATTATTATTAATATAATTGGCCTTTTGGGTCACGTCCGGCGATGCTCAGGGATTACTTGTGGCTCTGCACTCAGGAATTACTCCTGGTGGTACTCGTGTGCCAGGGATTGAACCCAAGTTGGCTACGTGCAAGGCAAACACCCGACCCGCTGTACTATTCCTCAGGCCCAGGAGTAAGCACTAAGGTTATTTAGGTGTTGGCCCAAAAACAAACAAGAAAAGAAAACGTGAAAGGAAAAATCAGCTTCTGGCCTAAGCTGGAAGGACAACAGGGACTGGAGAGAGAGCAGCCTCCGAATATAACCAGGTCTGGCCCCCAAACCAAACGAAACCAAGGGCTGGAGAGATGGTCTTCTTGTATGCAGGAAGACCGTGCTCTTTTGCCTACAGGAAGTCTGGGCACTGCATAGGTGTCCAGAAGCAACTTCTGATCAGAGAATCTGGGACAGCCTATAGCAATTCAGGTTGCAAATACCACCAACCCCCACCGAGAAACGAAAAAGGAATTTAGGGACTGCAAAGACAGCACACGGTTGGGCGACCTAGGTCCAATGCCCCCGGCATCCCATATGGTCCAGAGCCCAATCGGGAGGAGTTCCTGAGTGCAGACCCAGGAGCGAGCCCCGAGCCATCACCAGGCATACCCCCCACTTTTCTTTTTTGCTTTTTGGGTTACACCCGGCAATACTCAGGTTACTCCTAGCCCCCCGACTCAGGAGTTACTCCTGGTGGTGCTGGGCAAAGGGGCGTGGAACGGAACCTGGATGGACCCTGGTTCGCTGTGTGCGATACCCACCCCACTGTACTGTTGCTGAACCTCAAAAAAAGGACTTAATGGGGGAGAGGGAAGTTATGAACACTGGAGACTCGGCTACCATCCCGCTGCACCTGCCATTTCCTCAAACAGAAATGTATCTTCCCTCATCCTAACAACTCAAATTGTTTAGAGGCAGTATGGGAATGCGGCTCAGTGATTAAGAGTATGTGCCTTGTACGTGTGAGGCCCTGAGTTCAACTCCTGGAACTACAACATCACCTGAGTACTGAGCTGGAGGGACCGACCAGGTGTGGCGTGACCATCCACCCACACACTCAACTTAAGAAGGTAGCACTGGAGTCCCGTTGTGCATCGATTTGCTGGAGTGGGCACCAGTAACGTCTCCATTGTGAGATCTGTCGTTACTGGTTTTGGCAAAACGAATATGCCACGGGGAGCTTGCCAAGCTCTGCTGTGCGGGTGGGATACTCTAGGTAGCTTGCCGTGCTCTCCGAGAGGGGTGGAGGACTCGAACCCGGGTCAGCTGTGTGCAAGGCAAACGCCCTACAGACTGTGCTATTGCTGGAACTTAAAAGGTAAAGGCCCTCCTGTTGATCGTCGATTTGCTCGAGCGGGCCCAGTAACGTCTCCATTGGAGACTTTGTGGTTACTGTGTCTGGCATATCGAATATGTCATGGGGAGCTTGCCAGGCTCTACTGTGCGGGCGAGATACTCTCAGTAGCTTAAAAAGGTAATAAAAATAACTGTGTTCAGAGGCGGCTTGGTAACTACTGAATAAGTGAGTGCTTGATGTAAGACCTACCAACCTATATGAGGTCACATGAGAACACATAAAACTCACACTGAAATTTATGAATCAAGCACATAATCTATTCTGGTATAAATGGCGGAAACAAGAGAAAAAAAAAATCTATCCTGGGATTGGAGAGGTGGTCCAAAGATCAATAATAAGGCGCTTGCTGGGCACGTGGCTGGCCCTGGCTGGATCAGCACCTACGATGGTCCCGAGCAGAGCCAGGAGTAGACCCTGAACACCGCTTAAAGTGGCCCCCAAGCAAAGCACCCCAGATAGAGCGAGTCCTGGGGGTCGGAGAGACAGAGCAGGGGGCCAAGGTTCGTGCCTCGCGCGCTTGTGTGAGCTGCAATCCCAAGCACCGCCCAGTCTAGGATCGCAGCCGGGCGCCCTTCTGGATGCCCCAGCCGGCACCCGCGGGACGGCTTGGGTGATCCAGGCGCTGGGGGCCCTTGCACGGAAGCTCTTCAAAGCTAGTCAAGCGGGTCCCAAAACTTCCTCAGCACCCCGCTGCAGCCCCTCACAGCCCCCGCCCCCAAAAAAGCTTCTATCGTCTTATTCACTCGTCCTCGACTTATCCTACTCGTTACTCGCTCTCCCCCTTTATCTGCTGCCTCCGCATTTCTGAAAGCGAAAGCCCCGAGGGTCAGCAGGACTCGCCGGCCCACCCGGGAGGGCTGCTCTGCAATGCCCCGGTGGGCACGGGGGCCAGGGGGGTCGAAGGGAAACAGAACCTGCACGCTGCGCGGCCACTCGCGGCCGACCCCGGGGTCGGGGTCGGGGTCGGGGGCTGCCGCCTGCTGTCCCGGGACACCCTCTGGGCTCGAGCAGGGCCCGACGCTCCTCCCACGGGCGCCCAGGCGCTGCGAGCAGCCGACGACCGCCCTTTTTTGATCCTTTTGGCCTTTGGGGCCGCACCCGGCGATGCACAGGGTCAGTCCTGGCTCGTGCGCTCGGGAGTCCCCCCTGGCGGCGCTCAGGGGTGATGCCGCTGGGGCTCGAACCCGGGTCGGCCGCGTGCCAGGCCGACGCCCCCCCGCCGTGCCGTCGCTCCAGCCCCCCGACGAGGCGACCGCCCTTGGAGCTGCTCCCGCCGGGGCACCGGCCCCTCCCCCGCCACGGCCCCCAAGGGCGCCTCCTCCGCTTCGCTCCCCGGGGCCGGAGGGAGACGCTTCCCGCAGCGACGCCAGGTCCACCCCGGGGGGACGTGAGGGCGCGCGAGGACCTCGCTGCCCCCCAAAGCCGCGACCCGGGACCCCGAAGACCGCGCCCGGGCCCTCGTCTCCGCGCGTCTCCGCCCTCGAGCGCCGTGACCCCGGCCGGAGTCCGCGTCCCAAGCCGGACGGGGCGCGGGGGGTCGCGAGGGTCCCCGGCGCTCGCGCCTCACCTCCTGCGGGTCTCCGGACCCCGCCAGCATCTTGCGCTCGTCCTCCAGCCCCATGTCCCGCGCCGGCCCCGAGTCCCGCGAGCTGCACCGGCCGCCGCGACTCCGCTCCCGAGCGAGAAGGACTCGCGGGGTCACTCGCCGGATATCCGGCGCCGCGGCCGGAAGTGCGGCAGGCCGGCCGGTCGCGCCGGGAAGACACGCCCCGGCGGGCGCGTACCATCGCGCGGGGGCCCGCGGCGGGGGGAGCCGGCGCCGCGCCCGCGGGAGTCCCGGCCCGGAGCGGCCCCGGAGCCCCTCCGCGCCCGAGGCCGCCGGCCGGGAGGTTCACCCGAGGCCCGGAAGCGCCGGGGCCCTCGAGCGACGGGCGCGCCCGGGCCCCCTCCCCGCGGCGGCCCGCGCCGCCCTCCCCGCGCCGCCGACTGGAGGCGCCCCGGCCGCCGACCCTCCCAAGATGGCGCCCTCGCGGGGCCGCCCCGGGCTCGCGCGCCTCCCCAAGATGGCGGCGCCCGCGGCCTGGCGCGCCCGGAGCGGCTGGTTCTGGGAGGCAGCGGCGGCCGCGAGCATGGAGGCCGCGTCCCGGGAGGCGGCGCCGGCGCAGAGCTCGGCCTCGGGCCCCGGCGCGCCCCCCGCCCTGTTCGAGCTGTGCGGGCGGGCGGTGAGCGCGCACATGGGGGTCCTGGAGAGCGGGGTCTGGGGTGAGTCGCGGCCGGGGCGCGGGGGGGCGCGGGGGGCGCGGGGCGCGGCTGACAGGCCGGCCGGCCGGCGGCTCCTGGGCCGCGGGGACCCTCGGGCGGGGCGGGGCGGGGGCGGGGGTCGTCGGGCCTGGGTCCGCGGCCGCTGCTGCCTGTCACGCCGCGGGGTCGCGGGGCCGGGGAGGCGAGGGGGGCCCGAGGCCTGCCCGGCGGCCCGGGGTCGAGGCCCGGCGCGCCCGCTCGGGCCGGGGGTCGCGGGGGGTCGCGGGGGCGGCCCGGCCCGGCCCGGCCCGGCTCGGCTCGGCTCGGCTCGGCCCGGCCCGTCCTTCGCGGCTCGCGGGCCCGGGCTCGCGGCGGGTCCGGGCGGGCTCGCGGGCGGCCGGCGGGAGGCCCGAGGCCCGGGCCCGGCCCGAGGGAGGGGGCGCGGCCGGGGCGAGCGGGGCCGGGCCCGGGGCGGAGGGCGGCCGGGGGCGCGGGGCGGGCCGGGCCGGGGGCGCTGCTGCGGGAGGGGCGCGGGCGGGGGCCGAGCGGGCGGCCGGGGCCGGGGCCGGGCGGGACGGGACGGGCGGGAGGCCGAGGCCTGGACGGGCCGGCGGGGGCCGAGCAGGCCTCAAGGGGAGGCCCGAGGTCAGGTCGGGGCCGGCGGGCGGGGGCGGGGGCCTGGGCCCCGGGGACGCGCCCTGGAGGAGGCCCCGGGGCGCGGAGGGTCCCCGAGGCGGGGCGGGGGGCGGCGGCCGCCCTCGGACCCGGGGACAGGCCGGCGGAGGCCTCGGCCCAAGGCCCAGGAGGAGGCCCGGGCCGGCCCAGGCCCGTCGGGGTCAGCCGGCCGCCCGAGGGGAGGGACGAGGCCTGGCAGTGGGGGCCGACCCCGCTCCCGGGCCGGGACCGGGAAGCCCCCAGGTGCCCAGGGTAGGAGGGGCCGGAGGGGCACCCGGCAGGCAGGGCGCTCCCTTGCAAGCGCCCCGATGGTGCCTGGACACCGCCAGGAGTGACCCCGGAGCACTGCCGGGTGTGGGCCAAGAACGCTGGGGGTGGGGGGACAGGAAAAGGACAAGAACTCGCAGAGGGGGAGGCACAGGGATCCTTGCTGACCGCGAGCCAGTTCGACCAGAAAAGGGGCCAGAGCGGAGAGGCAGGGGGCAGGACGCTGCAGGCCCCAGGAGAAATGGCCGCGCGGGGACAGCTGGACCGACTTAGGCCTCCTGGCAGGGTGAGACGCCCGCTTGGCGGGGCGTTTGGGAGGAAGGTCCCCGGACTGGCCAGTGGCCAGGAAAGGCGCCTTGGAAGCCGCGGACGGGCTCTTGCTTTGCATCGGAGGCAGCGGAAGGATGCAGCAGGTGAAGGTAGACAGCCTAGGTGGGTTAGGCCCGGAGTGCCAGGCAGGAAGTCTGTATTTTGCGTTGAGCGCGGTGCCAAGCCCACATTAGAGATGGGGACGGGATGGCACGTGGGATACTTTCCTTCAGCAGGTCTGCAGAGTGTGTAGGATGAGTTATACTCCGCCCTTGGGCATCAGGACCCAGTTATTCCACAAGTAAAAATTCAAGACTTCGAATGGAAGCTCTGAAAGATTTTCCCCGCATGCGATATCCTCCAACATCCCCGACTTGTTTCTGTAGAACAGAGAAGCTGTTGACGAGACAGTGATATTGGGGCCGGAGAGAGTAGATGTGTTAAGGTCTCGGACGCGACTCACCCCAGTTTGATCCCCACTAGCCCACATGTTCCCTGAACCAGAGAAGATCCTTCGTAGAGCCCGGAGTGGGGCGGGCCCCGAGTGCTACCGAGTGCCTGCCCGCTCCCCCCAGAGAAGAGTAACAGACAACAGTCAGTGAATTTATTACGGCCAGATGTGGTCTTGTTACTCGTTTGAGGGTCACGCCCAGCACTGGTCAGGAGCTGCTCACATTGTGGTATCCAGAATCATGCCTGGGGTGTGTGGATGACCGTGCTGCAGGGGGGAACTGAATCCAGGCTTGCATGCAAAGCTCCAACCCATTGAATTCCCTCTCTAGCTCCTGGCCACGTATGGTCTTAGACAGTAACCAGGATCTTTAGTTTGTTTGTCTCTGGCTTTTTGGGGTCACACCCCGCACTTTGATTAGTGGATTCAGGAATCACTCCTGACAGTGCACTGGTGGACCCTATGGGGAAGGAACCCAGCTAGGAGAGTGGAAGACAAGCACCCTTTGCACTGTGCTATCACTCAGGCCTCCTCTTTTTCTTTTCTTCTGTTTTGTTTGTTTGTTTGGTTGTTTTGGCTGTGCTCAGGGCTAATTCCAGGCTCTGTGCTCAGGAATCACTCCTGGTGGGTGGGATTGGGAACCACATCGAATGCTCGGATGAAGGCCAGGTTGGCTGCGTGCAAATCGAACTCTTTACCTACTTTACTATCTCAAGGCCCTGCCAGCTGTTTCAAGTTTTATTTTGGGTTTTGAGCCACACCCATCAGTGCGTAGGGGTCACTCCTGACCTGGCAGGGCTCAGTGGACTGCCGTGGGGTTGGATACACGCAAGGCAAGAGGTTGAACTGTCTCGCACCTTTCACCACCTCCCTTTTAAAACTTGAAAACTGAGGCCTAAAGATAGTTACTTCAGAAGTCAAGTTAACTTCGTGTACAAGCAGATTTTTACGCGGTTTGTCAGATGAAACCCGTTAGCCTCCTGCTGTGGCGCCTCTTAGAACTGGAGAAGTCAGAAAAGCAGGGTCTCTTGTTGCGGGGAGAGGGATGTTTGAGTCACACCTGACAGTGCTGGGGGCTCCTCCTGACTCTGCTCTGGGTTGCTCCCGATGGTGCTTGGAGGCCTTTAGCCAGTCTGGGGACACTGGTGCACGCGTCATACAAGGTAAGTGCCTTAGTCCCTGTAAGTCCCTGTCCCCTTCATCCCAAGCAAGCTTTGTTTTGAGAATGCTTTGAATTTACTTTTGTTTTTTTTAAACACTGAATTTAGAGTGCTGATTTTTGTCTGGTTCGGGATGACATACTGGAGGTCCTCCACCCCCGCTTAGGGTTGCTTCTAGAGGTGCTCAGAAACTCTGTGGTGCCATGAATTAAGCCTGGACTTTCATCAAACACGTGCAAAGCATGCACTTCAGCCTTTTCTCTGGCCTGGCTCTGAGTTTATTTGGGGAGGGTGTTCTGAGCCCACATGCCACGATGCTGAGGATCATACGGTGCTGAGGATTAAGTCTGAACAGGGGTCTGAACATGTAAAGCTTACTCTCCAGTCCTTTGAGCTATCTTCCTGGTCCTTTTTTTTTTTAATAAGAATGTACTAGTTCATGGTATAGTGGGGGCTAAAAGATGAAGTTGGTGGTCAATCTGACAAAATGGTGGACTAGGTAGTATAGTGGGTAGGGTACTTGGTTTGCACGCAGCTGACCCGGTTCGATCCTGTCACCCCATGTGGTATATCCCTCTATCCCTGCCAAGAGGGATCCCTGAGTGCAGAACCAGAGTAAGTCCTGAGCACAGCAGTTGTGCCCCAACTACAAAAAGTCTGGGGAAATGGGGAGGGAATTAAATGAAGGGTATGTGGTAGCCGATATACTGAAAATAGCGTGACAGAGGTACGGAGACTTCAGTATTAGGGAAGGTAAGAAAAAGGTAGGTTAGGGGACTTGGGAAATAATACAGCAGGTAGGCACATGCCTTGCACCTGACTGACCTGGCATCTCACATGGCCCCCCAAGTCCGTCAGGAGTAATTCCTGAGTGCAGAGCCAAGAGGAACCCTGTGCCTTGCTGGGTGTGGACTCCCCCCGCCTGGATAAAGGTAGTTTAGTGTGGCTGAAGTACTGGGGGCAAAGCAAAGAGCTAGAGAGGGTGCAGGGGCCCAGATTATGAAGGAACTCATTTAATGCCATCTTTTTAATGCAGATGCTTTACTACGCTTGGGCATTAGGGAACTGACTAGCTTCTAAAGGTATATATATCATCCTGCTTTGTGGGATTATCTCACTCTTGATGCACCCTGAAATTTCAGCTGACAACTAAAGGAGTATAAGTAGACAAAGTTGGAATTAAGTTTAGGTTCCTGTCACTGTCGCTGTCCTCCCAGTGTTCATCGATTTGCTCGAGCGGGCCCAGTAACTTCTCCATTTGGAGACTTGTTGTTGCTGTGTTTGGCATATTGAATACTCACGGGTAGTTCACCTTTTTTTAGGGCTAGGGTCACCTTTTTGGGGGGAGGGGCGGTAACATCCGGCAAGGCAAAGGGGTTACTCCTGGCTCTGCACTCAGGAGTTACTCCTGCCAGTGCTCAGGGGACCATATGGGATGCTGGGAATCGAACCCGGGTCGGCCGCGTGCAAGGCAAACGCCCTCCCCGCTGTGCCATCGCTCCAGTCCCTCGGTTCGCTTTGACAGGTTGTTTTGTTTTGCTTTTGGTTCACACCTGGTGATGCTCAGGGATTACTCCTGGCTTTGCACTTAGAAATTATTCTTGGTGGTGTTTGGGAGACCACGTGGGACGCTGGGGGTATTGAACCTGGGGTGGATTGCAAGGGCCCTGTCCGGCTCTTCAGGTTCTTTTTATCAAGTGAAAAGTGTGTGTCCTTCATTTTTCCGTTTCATTTGGATAATAATGCTTGAAACCCTGAGAGAGGAAAAATAAATTTTGTATTTTGGTTTTCATAGCCCTCCCAGGCCCAATACTGCAAAGCATCTTACCTCTGCTCAATATATATTACTTGGAGAGAATTGAGGAAACTGCCCTCAAGAAAGGTGAGTGTCTTTCTCTCTTGATCTCTGTCAGTGATTATAGCCAAAGCACCATGATGTTCGTCAGGTAAATATTACACCTGTTACCTGTCTCGAACACTTCATGCTTTTCAAATGTTGCCCTCACGCCAGTTTTCTTATTTGATCACTCGGTGTCTTGTGAAGTACAAAGCAAATAAATAAGCTTCTTACTCCATTAATGAAACTGAGGTCAGAAGAAAGCAGTCCTACTAGTCATAGATTTTCTGAATTTCCGTGTTTCTCTTCTATTGAGCTGCCTCTCAATTTTCTCATTGAACATCTGTTAACAAGCTGGCGTTATACAACCTTGATGAACCAAGAGCTGTCACAGCCACGTTTCCTACAGAGAACAAATCTTTTATGCAACTAATAATCCTGTGAAATAGCTTCCTCCTCCCCCCACACACCTTACTCTGGCAGGACTAAGGTCTGAGGAGCCACTCATGGTGGTGCTGGGAGTAAGTGTGACTGCTGATGCCGTATGGTTTTTTTGAGCACAGAAGACATTAAAGGGCTGGTGCCCTTCACTCATATCGTCCAGGATCATCCAAGTAAGTGTGATATTTCTCTCCACAGGCCTCTCCACTCAGGCCATCTGGCGTCGACTATGGGACGAGTTAATGAAGACAAGGCCTTCCAGTTTGGAAGTAAGTTAAGACACCAAGTAGAAATCTGGCTCAACTTCGCACAGTTTGAAAGAATAGCAGATAAGCTGGGGATTGGTAAAGTGTAAGGATGGAGTGTACTTGGGAGGACACTGATGGTTTATTACAAGTTCTTTCCCATTTGGCATCGACTTGCTTATTCATAGTGTTTGCAAGTGACACGAAAAGGGAAAAGGTAATGAACAGAGTAGAGAGTAGAACCCGGATTCGTAGTTTTTGACAGGGCTGGAATAACGGTCAAATTTCATATTTAATATATAACAATAAGCCGACTCTTCACTTTAGTCTAGATTCTAATGGCAGGGCCTGACCTCAAAAAGGTTAAGGGAGTTTAGTCAACAGTGTGCTGAAGCTGTTCATAATGACAATACCTTGAATTTTGTGAACTAATGTAAATAGAGACTGCAGGGTAAGGGGAATGAGGGGCAGACTGACAGCTTGCCTTGCCTGTAGCTGACCTGGATTTGATCCCCAGCACCCTGTATAGTTCCCTAAGCCCCACCAGGAATGATTCCCAGAGCACAGAGCCAGGAGTTAAGTTCTGAGCACCTTGGGAATGGCCCAACAACCCCCCTTCCAAACAACAATTAAAAAGAGGATAAGGGAAATGATAAGTCCTACCTGGCTCTGTAGTCGTCAGGCTACTCCTGGGATACGAAGAAAGAAGTCGGTCAGAGCCACATTGAGTCACGTTTGGAAGACTGGACTGGAGGTGGTTTCCTGAAGGAGAGAAGTCGAGGGAACAGACTGACTTGAAATATTTGTCGCTACTTCTGTGGGGGTTTTTTTGTTGTTACTTATTTTGGGGTTACTCCCTGCGATGTCCAGGGAACCACACAATGCCAGGGATCGAAGCTGAGGCAATAACATGCAAAGCATCAGCTCTCGCCCTTTGTGCCATCTGCCTGGACCCTGAGCGTAAGACTTTTTAACACTGAGCTTATTGGTGTTAAAGTGAGCTAATTTCAGAGATGATAAGCTTCCCACAATTAAATGTTCAAATAGAATCTGTTTAACTACTTGACGCGGGGTATTACAGAAGAAATTGAGCATTGTAAAAGAAGTTGGGCAAGATACTTCTTTAGGACTAAGCCCCGATTCTGTTACTCTTTGGTATAGTGGGAGTGCTTGGAACGCAGTGAAACACCCACTTGAGCCAAACATCTTTTGTGCTTCATAATTAGGTGACAGATTGAGTGCAGTGTACACTACTAACCTTGCTGCCTTGAAGTTTTACACCAGATATTGAAGGTACAGACGGTTCTTTGTTTGGTGGGGGAAGCTGCAGGCAAATAGATATGATGAGGTGATTTGCGTGATGGAGAGTAGCGAGGAGCTTGAGGGAGAAAGAAATTAAAGAGTTTCTCCGAAGAAGTATTTGAATTGGGCTCTTAGGTGCATGAGACCAAATAACTATCAGCTCTCGTCAGGAGCTGGAGGCGTTTCTGGTGATGCAGTGATCTTCAGTTCCATATCCTTCAGCTTTTCCATTTTTAGATCTGGATGCAACCAGTGGGGATCAGTGTGATGACACTGATGCCCAACAAACTCCTCAGGTGCTATGTCAGGAGATAGACCCTTCGAGAAAAGAAGAGGATGCAGGAATATTGGAAAACAGGAACAACTTCCTACAACCTTTAAAGAAACATGAGGTTTACTTTGTCCCAGTGTTTTCAAAGCATTATGCCCATTGTAGAGATTTTCCAACATCTTAAGGTTCTTGGGGGAAAATGTCTGTTATTCTGTTTCCTTGTCTCAGAGTATTTTGATAACGTTAAGGAGGTCCCATATTTGGTGACCTAACAGTCGTCATCGCATCGGTCCTGACTTGGATTCCCCTTTCCAAAAGGTATCTTCTTTTGCTCCCCATTCTGCATGACAGTAACTTTCATTCGCAATTCTGTAGCGCTGTCCTCCCGTTGTTCATCGATTTGCTCGAGCGGGCCTAGTAACACCTCCATTGTGAGACTTGTTACTGCTGTGTTTGGCGTATTGAATGTGTCACGGGGAGCTTGCCAGGCTTTGCCGTGCGGGCGAGACACTCTCAGTAGTTTGCGGGCTCTCTGAGAGTGGCGGAGGAATCGGACCTGGGCTGACCGGGTCAGCTGTGTGCAAGGCAAATGCCTTACCCACTGTACTATCGCTCGAGCATTCACAATTCAGTACACATTATTCACATAAATGAAGTGTATGCTCAGTTCCCGGCACCATACCTGGCTCTAGGGATGCAGTGGTGCGCAGAATAGGCCCGATCTCTGGCTGCTTGCTTAGAAAGCAGCAGTAACACTAGTACCTGTAGACGTAAAAATAAAGCTGTGGAGTAAAATAGATATTCTGGGGATAAAGCAGTGGCAAAATGAAGAATTACTGAATCATTGGTTCTTTAGCCATTTGGAAAAGTGAAGTTAGAGACTCACAATCTACTCTTTCTATATGGACTAAAGATGAACTATAAAAGTCAAAAATAAAACTACAAAACAACTGGAAAGAATAAAGGTGATTCATTATCAAATCTCAGGATGGAGAGTGCTAATTATTAAGAGGGCAGAATGAAAAAAATTGGATTTTGACATACAAAAATGCCAGCACTATAGAGAAAGGAGTAATAGATTATCAGTTAGGGTGCTTGCCCTGAACTTGCTGGACCTGCGTCAGATCCCTAGTACCCAATACGGTCCCCGAGGCTACCAGGACCCCAAAGCTCAGAGCCAGGAGTAAGCCCCGAGCACCGTCAATGCAAAAAATCAGCATTCAGGCAGAAGTCAGCATTAAAAACCAAAAGTTGCTTTAACCAAGAAGTGTAAAGTGAAATCGACACAACAAAGGGATGTAGATACAGGGTGGGCAGAGAGGTGGCACAGAAGGGGAGAGACCCACCTGGCAAGCAACGAACTCAGGCTCTGTCTGTGTCCTGGCGCCATATGTGTGGTCCTTGAACACGGCCAGGGATAAGCCCTGAGCAGTGCCAGGCATGGCCCAAACCCCCTGCCCCCCACTCCCGATATTTTTAAAAAGAGGGGGAACATCACAGTGAGTAAAAATTCGGACAAGTACAAGACACACCCAAAATTCCAGCGCAGGGCAACAGTTCAGTCTCAGTGATTGAAAAATAGAATTGGTGGCCAGAACAGTAGCACAATGGGCGTTTTCCTTGCGCACGGCCAGCGTGGACTTGATCCTTGGAGCACCATATGGTCCCCAGAGCCCCGCCAGGAGTGACCTGAGAGTGCAGAACCAGGAGTAAGTCCCGAGCACTGCTGAGTCTGACCTATGAACAACACACACACCCCATAAAGACGTGAAAGTTAAACTGTGAGTCAATCATGGAGCTGGAGACAAGAGATTGCATCCAGCTCAGCCACTCGAAAGACAGGCACCGTCCACTGTCCTATAGACCCCCAACTGTAAAGGTTTTATTTTTTTTTTCACTTTTTATTTTGGTTTGGGGGGCCACACCTGGCAGTGCTCGGGTGCTCCACCTGGCGATGCTCAGAGTATCAGGTGGGATCTGGGGGTCTAACCTGGGCCCGCCACACACAAGCAAGCACCTTACCCGCTATACTGTTGCTCTGGCCCCAAGTTGTTTGATTTCTTTTGGTTTGGGGTCCACACCCAATGGTGCTCAGAGCTTTTTCCTGGCTGTGTTCTGGGATCATTCCTAGCAGGCTCAGGAGACCATATGGGATGCCAGGAATTAAACCCAGGCTGGCCGTGTGCAAGTCTCTGCTATATTGTCTGTCTGGCTCCACAATCTTTACACGTGGTTCTTGTTTTGGGACCACGCTTCAGGGCGCTGAGTGATGACTCCTGGGTTGGTGCTTGGGAACAGAACCTGCGGCCTCACGTACAAAGCAAAGTACTCTAATCACTAAGCCACATTTCCAGCCCCAACACTTTTTTGCTGCTTTCCACAGTTACGTATTAGAAAAAAATCAAGATTGTGATTTTTGATTGTGATTTGTGAATTTGCTGTAAACCTTCACCCCCTCAGTTTGCACAAACTCTTCCGTCCCTACCAGTGCCTGGCCTGCAAACCATTCTAGATGGACCAATCTTACTTCATCTCTATGTGATACCTCATTTCAGTTTTACCCTAAAGAAACCACTTAAATCAATGTCCATTGTCTGAGCTACAAAATGACTTGAATTAGCTATCTCTGATACTTCTTTTTTTTTTTTCTTTTTGTGTCACACCCGGCGATGCACAGGGGTTACTCCTGGCTCTGCACTCGGGAATCACTCGTGGCGGTGCTCAGGGGACCCTATGGGAAGCTGGGAATTGAATCCGGGTTGGCTGCGTGCAAGGCAAATGCCCTACCCGCTACACTATCGCTCCAGCCCATATCTCTGATACTTCTGAGAGTTGAAGTTACGATGGGTTACGATGGGCCAAAGAGAAAGTAGTGAGTAGGGCGCTGGCCTCGCACATGGCTGACCAAGCTTTGATCCATCCCCAGTATCGCATGTGGCCCCCTGAGCACCGCCAAGAGTGATTCCCGTGTGCAGACCCAGGAGTATCCTGAGTACTGCCGGATGTGGTCCAAAACCAGAAAAACAGAACCAGAACAAAATGGTGATGAACGGGGGCCAAAGCCATAGTATAGTGTGCACCCGGGTTCCGTCCCCCAGCATCCCATATCGCCCCCCGAGCACCTCCGTGTGCAGCCCAAAAGCTAAAATGAAAAGGTCAGGGTGGAATAAAGTGCAGTCAACTCTGCTGACGCATTCACTAATTCACGAGAAAGCCCTTGACAGTTGCCATGGTTAACTCGACCTGTTCACTAGCCCTCACAACTCCGAGGTGGATTTTTAGTTGTCTTCCCCACTTCACGGATGCCGAGGGAGAAGGAGATGAGGCGACTTCCCTCGTGTTACTTCATCTGGGGCAAACCCGGGATTCCAAGCCAAGTCAGTCTAGCTCCAGGTTGTGTTCTTCCAATTGCTGTCATGCTGCTTGGCCTCTCTGTCTCCTGTGTGTACATTTCAGGTGTTCTCTCCCACTGTCTTCATCAAGCAGCAAGTTCACCCCTTAGTGAACGAAATTACATAGGATGTAATTTAACTGTGGTCAGAAACAGCCACACTATCTTGGCTCACATCTTTGTTCTAGAACTACCTGGAAATTAGTAGTTGGGCAGAGCGATAGCACAGTGGGTAGGGCATTTGCCTTGCACACAGCTGACGCGGGTTCGATTCCTTCGTCCCTCTTGGAGAGCTCAGCAAACTACCAAGAGTATCCCGCCTGCACAGCGAAGCCTGGCAAGCTCCCCGTGATGTATTCGATATGCCAAAAAGAGTAACAACAAATCTCACAATGGAGACGTTACTGGTGCCCGCTCAAGCAAATTGAGGAATAGGAGGACAGTGCCACAGTGCTATTCCATAATCATCATGGACCACAGATTGTAGGGGAAGACATTAGAGGTAGAGGTAGTGCTTGAAACATTCAGGAATATCCTCTCTGCCTCCCCTTGACAGAGATCAGCAGATTTGGTTGCCAGACATTTTCTCTCTCCTAAAGCCTTCAGTGCTGCTGCTGGTAAGCGCCTCGCTGGTGCCAGGCAGTTAGCTCGGGCATAAAGTCTTTTCTGACTCTCACCACAGCAGGCTCTCTTGGGAACGGACATTTACCTTTTAATACACAGGCCCAGCTCCAACCTTTACCTGTGCTGTGAGTTGTTTTTGAGACTGCTGAAATGTCCTTTTTCTTAATCTTCACCCAGCAACTTCAGTGGATTCATAATTCTTGCCTGTGTGTTATAGTGGAAGATGTGACGTTTATTTGCATGCAGACGAGTTTATTGAACTTGTTGTTTCCTTTGGTTTGGGGGCCATACCGAGCAATGCTTGGGTTCCTCCTGGCTCAGACTCTGGAACTACCCCTGGAGGTGCTCAGGGGAACTGTGTCTGGTGCTGGCCATCCAACTCAGGTCGGCCACAAGCAAGGCAAAGGCCATCGCTCCAGCCCCTGAACTTTTTTTCTTTTGCTGTGCTGGGATTGAGTCCAGGGCTTCTCACATGCCAGGCAAGTGCTCTAGCACTGAGCCATGTCCCTGTCCCTGGTTCACTGTGCCACACCCAATGACTCCGGGGCCACTCTTCGGCTTTCTGTTTGGGTGTCACTTCCGATAGGGTTTAGGGGACATTGCACTGCTGGTCAAACCCAGGCCGTAGAAATTCATGTGAAGCTTGAACTTGGTTGAGCTCTTTAGCCCCCAAATCACCATTATGGGGGGGCCGGGCTTCAAAGGGATGCTTAGGAGGTCAGGGACCTCACCCAGTAATTTACAAGGCTGGTAGTCCAAAATTAGAGCCCGGGGACACAATGCTAGGGGCCCTGCAGTACTTGTAGTGGCTCAGGCCATCCCAGTGATGCTCGGAGAACCAAGCAGGAATCAGTCAAATTGGTCAGCAGCCCGTAAATAATCCTCCATTCGCTCTCTAGGTCAATGTCATTCTTTAAAGACTGCCACTCCGCCTGTGTTGTCTCCACCTGTTACGAGCCCCATTAAATCGGGCCAGAGCCATAGTACAGCCGGCAAGGTGTTTTGCTTTGCATGCAGCCAGCCCAGGTTCAGTCCCAGGTTGGATTCCCAGCACCCCCGAGCACCGCCAGGAGCAAGTCCTTGTACAGAGCCAGGAGTAACCACTGAGCATCACTGGGTGTGACCCAGAAAGAAAAAAAAAATCATTAAACTAGGGGCCAGAGATAGTACAAAGGGCAAGTTGCGTACCTTACACATAGCCAACTTGGGTTCAATCCCCAGCACCCCATGTGGTCCCCTGAGCACTATGATCCCGAGCACAGAGCCAGGAATAGCACTGAGCATTTCCAGGTATGGACCAAAAAAAAAATTGTAGACTTTTTAACTGATCTATTAGGATATGTAAATAACCTCAGATTTGACCACTGTGAAACCTTCAAGCAGTAGAGCTTCCCTTTTCAGAAGCCCATCAAGCTTGTAGCATGCCCCTGCGTTCCGACATGATATCCAAGTTCTCCGTGCTTTTCCTACCCAAACCTCGAGTCACCTTTACACTGACTCCCCCAAATTCTGGTTCCTTTTATATATATTTGGATTCTTGGCGTAAATGGACCATGGGTTTTGCCTCCTGTGACTATTCCGAATCAGAAGCGTCCCTAGGCACCAGAAGGGTAGTACAGCAGGTGCGTGGTTCTTGCCTTGCATGTGGCCCACCCAGCTTCAAACCCCGGCACTACTTACGGTCTCATGAGCCGGCCAGAAGTGATCCCTGAGTGCAGCCAGGAGTGTTCCCTAACCACAGCCAGGCATGGCCCAAAACCAAAAGGCCTCATGCCCAGACTTGAGTAATTTGCTTGTGCTACAGCTGAAGCAAGATACTTTGGGGGTGAGGAACGCTACTTACTCCTGGGCTGTGCTCAGAAGCCATTCTTGTTGGTGTTTAGGGGACCATATGTGGCACTACAGAGCAAACTAGGAGGGCCATGTGCAGGCTGAGCACTTCACCTCCTGTACTAACGCCACTTGGTCCTGGCAGTGCTTGGGAGCTCTATGGGTACCAAGGATCAGACCTGGGTTAGCCACATGCAAGGAAACGCACCCTATTTGCTGTACTGTCTCTCCAGCCTTCCCCACACAAGGGAGGAAACTTCATTGCTCCGGCCCTGGGAGGAATTTTTTATTTGGAACAAGTTTCAGGTGATTTTGATGTGCACTCAAGGTTGAAAATAATTTGCATTGAGTCCTCAAGGTCTAATGAAGTCTGTTCATCAGAGACTTATGCCTTAGAGAAAACAGAAATCTCAGAATTGCTCCTTGTTTTCCATGACTTTCTTACTGAGCTGACAAGTACGTGGGCTGATGCCATCGAACATGTCTGCGAGGTCACAAGGCATTGTGTTTGCTCTCCTGGATCCACCCATATCCCTGGTCCAGAGAAGTCCCGGCAAAAAGCAAAAGGACGGAGAGTTGAAGCCGGCTGGGGAGACAGACAGGCCTCAGTGAAAACAAACCCAGGACCTTATCTGTCCATGGTAGTAGTGGAACTCATCTTTGGCAAAAGTAGGAAAAGACCAAAGCAAGCCGGGAACAGTGATGCAGTTATTTTGGCCAGAGCAAAATGTAGGGGGAGAAGGCAGTAGCTCAAGTGATAGACCACATGCCTAGCAGGTTGCACTGTTGGGTGCCAGCCCTGTCCTTAAAATGCTGGGAGGCTGGGGTCAGAAAGATAATCGAGGGACAGAGGTAATGTTTGCCTTGCACGTGGCCCACCTGGGTCTGGAGCCCTCCAAGAGTGATCCCTAAGCACAGATGGCTATTGCCTGAAAACAAAGCCCCCCCCCCCAAAAAAAAAGCAAGAAATGAGATAAGGATCAGATAGGGGTGCAGAGAGGTTGCTGCTTTGCATTTGGGACGCCTGCCTGGATTCAGTCAAGGGCACCACATGATCCCCAGTACTGCCTGAGCACTCCCAGGAGTAGCCCCTGAACACTGCTCTGCAAGGTTTAGAAACCAAACAAAAACTCAGACAGGCCAAACTGCGGAGAGATTTTCCAGGCCAAGTAACTTAAAAGTAACCTGTTAGGGGGCTGAAGTGACGGTTCAGTTAGTAGGGGGCACCTGACCCGGGTCAGGTACATGCAACCTCCAGTATCCCACAGGGTTTCCCAAGTATTGCCAGGAGTGATCCCTAAATGCAGTCAGTAGCCCTGAGCACCATCAGGTGTGACCCCAGAAGTAGGGTGTTGGGCCCAAAGAGTTCAAGGTGGTGAACAGCTGAGTTGGCCCCTTCTTCCCTCCCACGAAACCTCCATCTCCTCTGTGACGGTAGCTTCAGCTCTGCCCCTGCTAAGTGGCACCTCTGGGTGAGGCATTCATATCCCCCCCACTGAAATAAAGCCTGTTTGGTTTGGGGGGGGGGGCCCATAGGGCAGTGATAAGTGTTGTACAAGCACGAGGCAAACATTCTACCACCCAACGGCATCAATCCAATCCATGACATTAGATTGTTTCTTTACGGACAAAGTCACAACCAGCACTGCTTAAAGCTATTCCTAGTTCTGCTCAGAAGTGACCCCTGGGGAAAAAAAAAAAAGAAAAAGTTAAAAAAAAAAATGACCCCTGGCTGTGCTTGAGGGACCTTCCATGATGCCAAGGACTCAAACGGGTCAGTAGTGGGGCTGGAGCAATAGTACAACAGTTGCCAAAGACTTCCCTGTCGCACTGCCAACCTGGATTCTATCCCCAGTACCCCACATTGTCCCCTGGGAATGATCCCTGAATGCAAAGCCAGGAGTAATCCTGAGCACTGCTAGGTATGGTCCAGAAACAACTAAACTGCGGTCAGTAGGATACAGGGCAAGCATTGTTAGTCCCGTACCTTCTGTCCCAACATTGGGAGTGTTACAAGGTGTAAAGGTGTTTAGCAAAAATGAACCCAGTGACGGCAGAAATATTTGGGAAGAGAAAAGGGACAGTACAGTCAGGAAGCTTATATAGTCAGGCATGAGGTAAGAGTGTCTGAACAAAAGTGGTAAGAATCTAAAGTTAGTCGGGGCAGGAACGGTAGCACAGTGGTAGGGCCTTTGCCTTGTGCATAGCCAGTCCGGCTGAGCCGGGTTCGATTCCTCCGCCCCTCTCGGAGAGCCCGGCAAGCTACCGAGAGTATCTCGCCCGCACGGCAAAGCCTGGCAAGCTCCCCGTGGCGTATTCGAGATGCCAGACACAGTAACAACAAGTCTCAAAATGGAGACGTTACTGGGCCCGCTCGAGCAAATTGATGAACACTGGGAGGACAGTGAACAATCTAAAGTGGAATCGGGTTCTAGAAGCAGACATGAGAATGTGCAGGTCAAGTGACTTCTCCATTACATATTAGTCCCTGGAACTTTATTTCCTGAAACCAAATCTCGACGAGTCACACAACTTCTGAGCCTGCTTGCCTTTCAAATGGTACAGAGAGCAATACGTATCTCAGAGACATGAGGACTACATGGACTTCACACCCCCCCCCCCCGCCTTGGTTTTGGGGCCACACCAGGAATACTCAGGGCTTACTCCTGACTCTGCACTCGGATCACTCCTGGGAATGCTCAGCGAGGCCCAGGGGACATACGGGATGCTGCTCTGTTTTGTTTTTGGTGTTACTTCTGGCATTGATCTCAGAATTTACTTCTGGCAGTGCTGGGAGACCATGTGGGATGCCACGGATCGAGTTCAGGTCAGCTGCATATAAGACAAGCACCCTACCATGCTGCTGCTACCACCACTAGTCGCATCTCAGTTATACTGTCCCCCCAGTCCCCATATGGGGCACTGAGGGCTGGCCACATGCAAGGCAAATGCCCAACACAACGTATTGTTGCTCTGGCCCCTAATGAATCTGTATTTTGCAGAGTGTTACCTGGCTCAGTGAGCAGACATTGGGAGGGCAAATCAGATCGTGATTCCATGGGTCGTACTCCGTATCATGTCTGTCTGCCGTGTTCTCTTTCCAGAGCGTGACCTGTTGGAGAGCCAAGTTCATGGAGGCCTTTTTCTCCCACGTGCTTCGTGGGACGATCGACGTGTCTTCTGACCGGCGTCTGTGTGACCAGCGCTTCTCGCCTCTCCTGCACAGCTCCCGCCACGTCCGGCAGCTTACCATCTGCAACATGCTGCAGGGCGCAACCGAGCTGGTGGCCGAGCCCAACCGCAGGGTTCTGGAGACCCTGGCCAGCTCCCTGCACACCCTCAAATTCCGTCACCTCCTGTTCTCTGACGTGGCTGCCCAGCAGTCCCTCAGGCAGTTGCTTCACCAGCTCATCCACCACGGGGCTGTCAGCCAGGTGTCGCTGTACTCCTGGCCCGTGCCCGAGTCGGCCCTCTTCATCCTCATCCTCACCATGAGTGCTGGGTTCTGGCAGCCAGGCCCTGCTGGGCCGCCCTGCCGCCTGTGTGGCGAGGTGTCCCGGGGCCGGGCCCCGTCCCGCGAGGAAGGCTCCCTCTTGCTGGGCTCACGCCGACCTCGCAGGGATGCCGCCGAGCGATGTGCCGCGGCCCTCATGGCCTCCCGGCGGAAGAACGAAGTCAAGCAGACGGCCAGAGCTGTGCCTCCCTCTCGGATCACACGCAGGAGCACACAGGAAAGCCTGGCGGCGGGAGGGACAGGGCCAAAGCAGGAGCCGCACCCTCCGGCCACTTCCCAGGAGGCCTCTGGCAATAAGCGGCCGCCCTCTTCGCCAGCCACCAGCTCCTCTGCCGCCTCTTCCTCGTCTGCATCCAAACGGGCTCCGGCCTGCTCAGCCCCACAGCCTAAGCCCCTAAAGCGTTTCAAGCGAGCCGCAGGGAAGAAGGGCCCTCGCAGCCGGCAGGGCTCAGGCGCAGAGTCGGAAGACCTGTATGACTTTGTTTTCATTGTGGCCGGTGAAAAGGAAGACGGGGAAGAGATGGAGATCGGGGAAGTGGCTTGCGGAGCCCTGGATGGATCTGACCCCAGCTGCCTGGGACTCCCAGCCCTGGAGGCCTCCCAGCGGTTCCGCAGCATTTCTACGCTGGAGCTCTTCACGGTCCCACTCTCCACGGAGGCGGCGCTGACGCTGTGCCACCTGCTGAGCTCCTGGGTGTCCCTGGAGAGCCTCACGCTCTCCTACAACGGTGAGTGCCCTGGAGGGCGGGGTTGAGAATACCAGCAGCAACAGCGGGGCAGAGCAGAGCTGACTAGGTGGCCGAAGACGGGCCTCATGGCCAACAGAAGGCAAAGAGAACTAATGGCCAGCAGACGATGATAAAGACCACCGAGCTGTAACGATTTATAAAGGGGTTCCTCAGGAGCAGTGAGACCAGTAAGTTGCACATTTTAGATGTGGAAGCCAATCCAAGATTGGCAAAGTGTCTCCAGGCCCAGCTAGGGGTTGACATTGCATCCTACAGTCATTCGGAACAGACATGTACACACAGAAGTTCTTGTTTTAAATCAGACCAGAAATCCGGAAAGCGTTCCTCAGTTCCTTTCCCGTCTGGCTCTACCCAAGTAGCCAAACCCAGCAAGCTCTTTGCTCAGCGCTGCTGAAGAAATCCACAACTATGCAGTTTAGTGCCGTTTTCTTTTTAGTTTGTTTGATTTGGGGGCCACGCCTGGCGGTCTTCAGGAGTCACCCCTGGCTCTGCACTCACAGATCACACCTAGCAGTGCTCAGGGGACCATACGGGATGCCAGGTCAGGTACATGCAAGGCAAACTCCCTACCCATTGTGCTATCACTCTGGCGCCTCCAGCTGGTACTGTGTTCATAGTCACGTGAATCCTGTGGTTGCAACAGAAGCTGCCGTTCCTACACTACCCCTTTCAAACCTTTCCTCGCCAGACCTTATCTCTACTTCGTGGAGAACACAGAGCCATCATACCTGCCCTTCAACCAGTAGCCAACATATTCATTCTACCCCAATTTAGCACTCACCCTTTCTTCACTGCAGTGGAACAGATGATACATGTGCTTTGGGTCTCAGTTTAGGGACACTCTTCAGAAGGCTTCATTGTAAGACGACGTTTACATGTCACTTGGCATGTATCCTGGCACATTTTAAGTATTCTCATTCCGTTACCCAGTTAACCCTTTAACCCTGTGAAATCAAGATAGTTCATTAGAGCCAGAATTCAAACCCTGGCATCCTTGCTTGAATTCACATAGGTTGTTTGGTGAGTTTTTTGTTTGTTTTTTTTTTGGGGGGGGGTGCTGTACCAGCAGTACTCAGGGTCTATACCCCGCTTAATGGTCACTTGCTCCTTAGAGTGTCTGGGGAACCACAGGGTGACAGGGAACAAATTCAGGCCTTTTGCACACAAAGCTTGCCCTGTAGCCCTTTGAACCATCTCTGTGTCGAGTCCCTCATCTCTCTGCTGCTTAGTTTGCAGACGTCCCCAGAGCCTGTCGTCCTACCCGCAAACACATGCCGCCATACCAACACAATCTTCAGTTTTGTGATTCCCTGGCTGATTTTTGATGTACAGCAGACATCAGTTTGCTGGTGACCTGAGGAAAAAGCAAGACAGTGGGTTAAGTAGATCAACAATGACTTAGATCTGACCCAAGGTCAAGATTTTTTTTTAAAAAAATTTGAGCCACACACAGGGTTCCTCCTGCCTCTGCAACAGCTACTCCGGCAGGGCTCGGGGGGCCATATGGGATGCCAGGAATCAATCCTGGATTAGCCACGTGCAAGGCACACATTTTCCCTTTTGTTCTACTGCTCCAGCCCCCAGGCTCAAGATTTGGTAGTACCAATAGAGATATGTGCAGTTACCTGTGAACTTTGCCTGCTGACAGAAATTTCTCTCCTGCTACAGGCCTGGGCTCCAACATCTTCCGCCTCCTGGACAGTCTTCGCGCCCTGTCGGGCCAGCCCGGGTGCCGCCTCCGAGCCCTGCATCTCAGTGACCTGTTCTCACCATTGCCCATCCTGGAGCTGACCCGGGCCATTGTGCGAGCCCTGCCCCTGCTGAGGGTCCTCTCCGTCCGAGTCGACCACCCCAGCCAGAGGGATAATCCGGCGGTGCCAGGGAATATGGGCCCCCCCAGACACATGATTGGGGATGAAGAGATACCAGGTGAAGCACTGAGAATGCGCGTCTCCGTACGAATGTGTAGAGGACAAGAAAGCCTCTAGTCCAGGCCTGTCACCATCCAGACCTAGTTTGGCTGCAGTCTTTGGGTTCAAGCCTATCCTTTTTGGTTTTGAGAGGTCGGGCTTGGGGAGCCATGTGCCGGTAATTGAACGTGGGGTTTCCAGACACAAGCATACTTTTTTTTTTGGGTGGGGGGGAGGGTGGCAGTAGCAGGGCTGTGCTCAGGGCTGATTCCGGACTGTTCAGGGATCACTCCTGGCAGGCTCTGGGGGTCCTACATGGATTTGGGGGATTGAACCTGCATCAGCCACATGCAAGGCAAGCACCCTCTCCAACCCCATTCTAGCTCCTAGAGCCATCTTCCCACCCAGTAGCCTGTCATCATTGAAAATGGAGCCCACAGGTCTTGGGCCCAGTGATGGCTTTTTCCGTACTAGGTGTCACAAACCCAACCATTGGCGATTTTGTTCCCTTAGTTTCTCTCATGTCACGCTGCATTCTGTTTAATTGTGTCACAATTTCATCTTTAGTCCCATCAAGGAAGGCACGGACTAAATCTTTTGCTTAGTGCTAGTTCCTGAACGTATCGCGGTACTTAGCATATAGTGGGCGCTCAAGACAAGTGCGTCAGTTACTGTTTGGCGAATCCCTTAGGATCGGATGGGATCAGTTATGAGAATGCAAGAGAGCGCTTGTTTCGGCAGCGTATACCAAAACTGGGATGGTACAGAGAATGGAGTAGAGATGACCAATTAAAGTCTCTCCCCGCCATATCCAGAAAACTGCCTGGAACAGCTGGAAATGGGGTTTCCAAGAGGAGCCCAGCCGGCTTCGCTGCTCTGCGCCGTCCTGAAGGCCTCTGGTTCTCTGCAGCAGCTGTCCCTGGACAGCGCTACCTTTGCCTCGCCCCAGGACTTTGGGCTTGTGCTGCAAACGCTCAAAGGTAGGATCCAGCCAGGTGGCAAAGGGTGGAGGACAGGAGGGGACCGTGCGTTGTTCTTGGAAGCCTAAGACCCGTCTTGTGCCCCATCCAGAGCACAACCTGGCACTGAAGAGGCTCAGCTTCCATGACATGAATCTGGCGGACTGTCAGAGTGAGGTGCTCTTTTTGCTACAGAACCTGACGCTTCAAGGTAAATCCTTCCTCCAGAATCCCCAGCACGCTCCTGGATCCTCACTGTGGCACTGCCACTCTCACAAGGGACAAACCACAACTATGAAACAGTCGGCTTTATGGCTCGGTAGTGGGGTACATGCCTGGGTTTAATCCCTGGCACCACAAAAACATAAAAGGGCTGTAGTAATCAGCATGACCACCTTCCTTCTAAAACCTCCCTTCCTTCTAAAATGCAGTTCATCTTCTGCAAAACGTAGGAAATCACTCACTTTCATACTGCCTCATCCAAAAGATGTTAACTGTCAGTGACTGGCAGAGTGAGTGCTGTTGGGAAGCTACCCTCAGATTCCCCCCTGCAGAGCGGGTGGTCAGTGGAGAAGAGGCAGGAGTGGAGAATGTCCGTGCAGAGAACCAGCTTACAATGACGTACAGAGGTGCAGTCTCTGGTGTGGATCCTCATGTAGGAAGTTTCAGTCTTGCCTGGGGTCTTGGACAATTCTCTCACGCCCCTTGCTGAGGCCAACTGAGGGAGCACCAGTCCCAAGGCAGCCATCAGACTGTATTTCGATTTCTCTTGACAGAGATTACCTTCTCCTTCTGCCGGCTGTTCGAGAAGCGCCCAGCCCAATTTCTGCCTGAGATGGTTGCTGCTATGAAGGGGAATTCCACACTGAAGGGCCTTCGGCTGCCGGGGAACCGCCTGGGTGGGGGCAGGGCCCTGGGAAAGAGGGAAGGAGCCGGTCCTTTGACCTGGCAAGTGGGGGGGCCGGGGAGGGTGCTGGGCGGTTGGGGGCTGGGTTTCTCTCCAGCCAGACTGGGAAGGGCCCCCTTCGCCCCTGCTCTTGAGCGGCAGTGACAGGCACTGTTCCCCTCTCTCCTCACAGGGAATGCTGGCCTGCTGGCCCTGGCAGACGTGTTCTCAGAGGACTCATCCTCCTCGCTGTGTCAGCTGGATATCAGGTACAGGTGGCAGGGTCGGGGATCAGGGCATGCAGCCCAAGGAGTATAGACGAGGGATTAGTTGTTCCTGGATTTCTAACCCATCTCACCCCTGCCAGTTCCAACTGCATCAAGCCAGATGGACTTCTGGAATTCGCCAAGCGGCTGGAGCGTTGGGGTCGTGGAGCCTTTGGTCACCTGCGCCTCTTCCAAAATTGGCTGGACCAGGATGCAGTCACAGCCAGGGAAGCCATCCGGCGGCTCCGGGCCACCTGCCACGTGGTTAGCGATTCTTGGGACTCCTCCCAGGCCTTCGCGGATTACGTCAGCACCATGTGACAGGGCCCTCCTCACAGGCCCCTGCAGAAGCTCAGCGTGGTGTGCCCAGAACTCCCGCCACCAATTCTGTCTTTCTCTTTGGCCACCTTCCCCTCCCTCCTCCCTTTCACTGAGGTCCGGGAGGCCTTGATGGGGCCCATCAACAGCATCCCCCACCTAGGCTTAGGCCATCGGGCCCCTTTCTCAGTGCCCTGGAAACCCTGGCCAGGAGGTCACAATGCTTATTGGCCACCGAGGGCAGCCCCTGTCCCCCCCGCACCCCGCCCCAGGATTCCTGCTTCCCTTCTCAGGCAGGTACCAGGCTTTAGGGACATGTAGGGTGCCCACTACCAGCTCTCTTCTCTGGCGGGCTCACCATGCTGCTCCCAGGCCTCAGTCCCTTTCATACCTTTATTCCTTTCTTTTTTTTAACCAAAAAAGTTTTTCTTATAAAATAAATTTTGGGCAAACATCATGTCGCCCTTCTTGATTTTTCTCCCAGAGAACAAAATTCAGCAGCCCCCGTTTCGGGGCGGGGAGGCCCTTGCACAGCAACGCCTCGCTCGGCTGGTTCTCAGCGGATGCCCCGCTGCTCCTCGTGGGAATGCTGGTGGAAGACGAACGTGATGGCAGTGGAGGCGGCGTCCCAGGCAGCCTGCAGGACCGCGTCCTTGAGGCCTCTCTTGTCAGTGCTGTGGTTCCACTGAGCCAGGTCCGAGGTGCAGTCAGAACCGTCCTGGGGTGGCCGGACCTGGTGGTTGTTGACACAGCGGCGGCACCGCAACCTGGGGAAGACGAGAAAGCAGTGGTCGCTACGGGTCCCAGCCCTCCACAGAGAGCTGCCAGCAAGGGCTCTCCACTCACCTGTCGTGAGTGTCACTGAGGCTCGCCTCGTCCAGGGAAAAGAGTTCCTTCAGCTCCCCCAGGGAGAAGTGCCGCTCCACGTCCTGCTCCTCATCCACCACGCAGCTGCTGAGAGCCTTCTTGTGGCTCTGACGCTGGAAGATCTTCTCCTCGATGGTTCCTGTCTGAGGGGCCCAGAGATCAGGGATGAGGATCCGATTCATCCCCGCAGATGGGGCAGAAACACCCAAGGGTTGAAACTAGAGCTTCCCAAGGGAAGCCACAAATAGAGAGCCCAGGAGCAACACCCCCGCTCGGTTCAGCCCATTCCTCTAGTCTCTCAGGAACACCCAGGAGAGTTTCTGGCACCAGCCACACAGCTCAGGTAGCTGAGATGGCCCTCAGGAGCTTCACTGGACCTCCACGTGAGGCCCAAGTCTCTTATTCAATAAACGTTATTTGGGTGAGAGGAGGACACAAAGAAGAAATCTAACCTGTCTATTCTTAGTCCGGAGAAGAGTGGCAGAGTCAGACATAAAGGAGGATTATCAGAATATGTACTGGGTGGACAAGAGAAACATCAGAGCAGAGGGTCAGAGAGAGGTACAGGAGTAAGGTGCTTGCCGTGAATGTAGCCAACCCCAGTTTAATTCCCAGTAATAAATACAGGTCCTGGAGCACCACCGAGAGTGACTGCTGAGAAGCTTGCAGTAAAGATTATCCTTATGCTCAATCTTGAAAGATGAACTTAGTTTGCAAGATAAAAGGCATTCTGGGGCTGGAGTGTTAGCACAGCAGGTAGGGCGTTTGCCTTGCACGCGGCCGACCCAGGTTCGATTCCCAGCATCCCATAGGGTCCCCTGAGCACCGCCAGGAGTAACCCCTGTGCATCGCCAGGTATGACCCAAAAAGAAAAGAAAAAAAAGGCATTCTAGCAGAAGGACTAAGTTATAAGGTTTGGCCTACACAAGGACTGAGACGTGATCAGCTTGTCGAAAGCAGTGGAGGTCCAATCTGGGCCTCTAGCATGCAAAGCTGCATTCTAAGCATTCAGCGCACTGAATTCAAGCTCTCTGGACCCCAACAAAAGAAG
The DNA here is from genome assembly GCF_029834395.1 of Sorex fumeus. NCBI lineage: Eukaryota > Metazoa > Chordata > Mammalia > Eulipotyphla > Soricidae > Sorex > Sorex fumeus. The sequence continues at coordinate 4,217,146 of NW_026606139.1, read as the reverse complement.
CTGAAGATTATTCGCAAACAATGTCAGATGCTCAAACAGAAAAAGTTGACAGTCTCACTTTGGAAAGGTAAAGGTAAAGTTTGTAAAGGCCCTCCCGTTGATCGTCGATTTGCTCGAGCGGGCCCAGTAACGTCTCCATTGGAGACTTTGTTGTCACTGTGTCTGGCACATTGAATACGTCACGGGGAGCTTGCCAGGCTCTGCCGTGCGGGCGAGATACTCTCGGTAGCTTGCCGGGCTCTCCGAGAGGGGCGGAGGAATCGAACTCGGGTCAGCCGTGTTGGCCGCTTGTAAGGTGAACACCCTACCACTGTGCTATCACTCCAGCTCACTTTGGAAATGAAGGAAAAAAACACTTCAAAGTAGGTTCAGCGGCCTATAATCTGATGAGTAGGGGAAAAGGTAAAAATCTGTAGACTTTACAAAAATGAGGTTGAAGAGAAAGGACAAAGGAGGGTAGAGCACCTGCCTTGCACAAGGCTGACCCAGATTCAATTCCAGGCAACACGGGTGGTGCCCTGAACCCTCCAGGACTGATCAGTGAGCACAGTGCCAGCATAGTAAGACCTCAGCACAGCAGAGTGTGGCACAAAAACAACAAAAAATAGAACAGCGTAAGAATGGGTTGAAAAAAAGTAAAAAAGTAACAGTCCAAAGGGCTAGAGAGCCCTTGCCTTGCACAACCCCAGATGGACCTGGTGCATGGCCAGGATTCCTGCATGCAATGCCAGGAGTAACCCCTGAACATCACCAGGTGTGGCTGCAAACACCCCCCTTCCACCCCCCTCCTCAAAAAAGAGGAAAGGATAGAGTTGGAGGCATTGTTTATAAGGCTGGAGTATATGCTTTGTAGGCAGGAGGCCCAGTTCAATACGCAGCACCACACGATTCCCAAGCACTGCTGGGTGTAGCCCCAGTAAACCAAGTATGGTCCAAAAATCTCAGTAAATACCCTGTGGATTACTCCTGGCTCTACGCTCAGGAATCACTCCTGGCAGTGCTCGAGGAACCATATAGGATGCCGAGGACCAAACAGCTGCAAGCAAGGCAAGCGCCCTATGGGCTGTACCATCACTACTCTGGCCCCTAAATCACGGTCCTCCCGTTGTTCATCGATTTGCTCGAGCGGGCCCAGTAACGTCTCCATTGGAGACTTTGTTGTTACTGTGTCTGGCATATCGAGTACTTCATGGGTAGCTTGCCAGGCTCTGCCGTGCGGGCGAGATGCTCTCGGTAGCTTGCCGGGCTCTCCGAGAGGGGCGGAGGAATCGAACTCGGGTCGGCCATGTTGGCTGCGTGCAAGGCAAACGCCCTACTGCTGTGCTATCGCTCCAGCCCGGCCCCTAAATAACCTTTTTCAAAAGAAAGGATGAGAGGTAAGAGAGAAAATACAGCAGATAAGACACTTGCCTTGCATGTGTCTGACCCGGGTTCAATCCCAGTACCGCATGTGGTCCCCTCAGCCACCAGAAGTGATCCCTGAAGTAAGCCCTGACCACCCGCCAGGTATGGCCCCCAAACTTAAGAAGAAAAAAAAAACAGAGGGACCAGACAGAAAGTTAGCATGCAGTAGGCCTTGGCTCAGGCCCCTGCTAATATTCTGTCCTCCCAGCTCTGCCTGCAGTGACCCTAACACAGAGCGGAGTAGTCCCTGTGTACCCCCCCGGGATGTGGCCCCAAAGAGACAAAAGGAATCTGCAGAACGTCAATGCCATTTCGTCCCACGGGACATATGATCACAGTGCGAGTGGCGCAAAAGATATGAGATAAAGTGAGAAGAAGGAGGTCATAAGGGAGTATTCTGATTACTGAGCACACATCCAAAGGGAAGACTAAGAAGGAACGGGATAAGGAGGACAGAAAACCCCAGGGCTCTAGGCTGGCCACTGCCAGAGAGAAAACGGCCAAGAGGAACCCAGAATGCGAGTCATTCTAGCAGACCTGGTCCCGAGCCCACCGCTGTCCCGACGGTGTCACCGTCCTTACCGAGAGCAGGCGATAGATGTAGCAGGTTTTCTTCTGACCGTCACGCCAGACTCGGGCCATGGCTTGTTCATCATTGGCTGGGTTCCAGTCAGGGTCAAACATGACCAGTCGGTTAGCCCCAATGAGATTGAGGCCGCAGCCCCCAGCTTTGCTGCTCAGCATGAAGACAAAGTCGGGGCTCTGGAAAGAAAGGAGATAGAAGGAAAAGAACCTCTTAAGACTTGAGTTCGAATTATCCGCCCAGCCAGTTTTTCCAACTCAAACTGGAATTCTTGTGAAGTCGGCCTGCCGATAGGCCAGTTTCCTAGTCAGGCATCATTAACCACGATTAAAGGTCAAGAGGACCAGAAAGCAAAACCTCTTGCCATTCTGATTCCTTGGGCCACTCAAACCCTTTTTCGGGAGACCGTAAGATGCAGAGATGGAAGCTGAGGGTCCAACGTGCAAAGCATGAACTCCAGTCCTTTGAGCCCCTCTCAGAGCCCTTCAGTCAACCATTTCTGCATTCGTTTTCTTGGGTCTTCTGTTGCTATTGTTTCGGGGACTGGAGGGCACAACCACTGATGCTCAGGGCTTACTCCTGACTCTGTACTCAGGGATAACTCCTGCCCTGCTGCCATGCGCGGGATCATATCAAGGTCAGCCGTGAAAACAGCATATGCCAACCAACTCCCTATACTCCCTGGCCCCATCATTTTTTCCCCCTGTGGTGTTCGAGAAGGCTAGGAGGGGACAGATGGGAGGCTATTTAGGAAATCCATCTCCTTCCCTCCATTTCTTATTCATTTCCTCCCTTCATTCCTTTCCTTTTGCTCGAGGGCTATCCCTGAGATACTTAGCAGCTACTCACCACTTGAGACCATGTGGTACAAGAGAAAACCCAGGACTTGAGCACGAAAGCAAGCACTCCATCCCTTGGGTCAGTTTCCCAGTCCCTCAGCCCTTTTAATTCTGATACTACTGCATCTCTGGTATAAAGACAGGGGCTGTATAATTACCGCCGGATCATTGAAGCGCTCCACAACCTTGGCCCGCTTCTTGATGGACATTGTGCCATCCAAGCGAACATACAGGTACCTGGAAGGGATCCCAGATTAAAACCCCAAAAGGAGAGAAGGCCCCCTGGAGCCACAGCCATCAACATGACTGACTAGTCACACTTTAGACTCTTCTGAACTGTCTGAAGTCCAAAGCTTCCAAACAGACTGGCCCCAGGAGCACCAGAGGAACCAAGGACTCTTTGACAGACCGAAGCAAGACACGGGCACCGTGGGAAGAGCCCTCTGGAAACTCTCAACTACATTTCAGAACACCTGTGCTCACTAGAGGGCCAGCGAAGGGCACCCCTTTCGGCAGCCTTCCCCCTTACCTCCGGGTCCGGCAGAGCTTCTCGAAAAGGTCCAGTGTCTGGGTGTAATTGGAGACCAACACGACCTTGTCGTTGCTGCGGCTTCGGGTCACTGCCAGAATGTAATCAAGGACCAGCATCTTACCTGGGAATCGGCAACAACATTAGCCCCAGCGGCTGGCCCACTGACGCGGCGCCTTGCTCTGGATGTCCCGCTTGAGAAGTCCAAGGATCTGTGGGCACGCACTCACCTGAGAGCTGGGGCTCCAAAGCCTTGGCACTATAGCCGGCGGGGAATAAATCCAAGGCCCCCTCAAAGCCCCCCTCCTCTTCCACACACTTCTCATGGATTAAAGCCGGATCTGAAGAGGAGGGGAAAAAAAGTCAAAGACAGCTTTTCAGAAATTTCCACTTCGATGTGCCTTAGAACTCCAAACCTGCCGGTCTCCCACATCCTCCCACACGCTGCCCGTGCTTGCTGGGCCAGGAGGACAGCCATGCCCATCGCTAAATATTCCCAACAAGAAGGGCACTGTCTTGAGGAGAGAAGATTTCTTCGTGATTCTTCCTCGTGCTTTACATTTTATTCATACACGTGTAAACACAGATAGACCCCAAGTAGCTAGAAGCTAGACGCTCCAAAGCCAACGGTCTGGCTGGACGTGCAGACACGGAAAAAGACCGAAACCACATGTGGCCTCTCTGACAACCCTGGACAAGTCCCAGTGGTGGCCCCCTGCAGGACACGGCCCTTGCGCATGAGCCCGACTCACGGTTACACAGCTTCTTCAGTGAGGTGATGGAAGAAAGGGAGGAAACGCTCATCTTCCCCTCCCGCAACTCTTCTGCTGGCTTGGCCTGTCTCAGAAACCGCTTGTATAATTCCAGCTGAAGAGGAGTCAGCCTGAAAAACGGCCCCTGATCAACCTGCGGCTGTAAGACGGGGGGACCCTTTTGCCTCTGAGGATTGCCGGAAGTCCGGCCAGGTGTTGGGGGCTCAGCTGTTACCCGCTCAACTCTTTGACCCTCCTCTGTGGTTCGGTACCTGCAACAGACCACCTGCTCGATCTTCACGGGCAGATATTTGGAAAGAATATCAGAGGTCCTCCGTATCAGGCACCTGGGGAAAACAGAGTAAGAAAAGCCAGCGCTGGTGAAACTGGCACCCAGACGACTGGAATCACAGTGGTCACGTCACTCCCTTTCGCAATGTAAGAGTCAGAGACCCACTCGTCCTGTGGCAGAGACCTCCCTATCAGGGGCCCCGTTGTGGGAACAGAGACCCCTTCACAGTCCAGTGTAGCCGGGTAAGGCAAGCGTCTCCTTCTGTAGGGTCAAGGGTTCCCACGGAGCCTGGCGCTGACACAAAGAGCAAATCACGGGGTCCTTGGGCGGAGTGAGACCCAGTGACATCAAGCCCGTAGCTCCTGGCAGACGAGGAGGACAAGCTCCTTCCTGCCACCTAAGCCTGGGAAAGGGAACAAGAGGGGCAGCGAAGAAGGGCAGGACTTCTGGGACATAACAGGAGTGCAGGAATGTCCTGGCCCCTGGGCGCCAGAGCACGAATGGTAAAGAGGTAGGTCCTAGGGCCTGACCGAAGGTACGGAAGGTAAGGTGTGTGCCTTGCACATGGCCGATGCAGACTTGATCCCAGCAGTCCATATGGTCCCCTGAGTACCAGCGGGAGTAGTTCCTGAGCACAGAGCCAGGAGTGACCCCCGAGCATAAAACAAAAACCAAAACCAAAAAAGTGGGTCCTCTCAACCTGCTCCCCTCCTTCAGGCAATTCCTACCTGGGAGCTAAGGCGACAGGCCCTGAGAAAGGAAGCCAGTGGCCTTGATTGGAAACCAAACAGTACGATGCTTCTCAAGCAATAACAATGTTTCAAGGGATATGTGCCCAGCAAGTTAACAGGTCATCAGAAACGCCCGATACTTGCCCAATAAGTTAACAGGTCATCAGAAACGCCTGATACTTGCCCAATAAGTTAACAGGTCATCAGAAACGTTCTCAGCAGATTGCTAGGAAGCCCACCCTAGACCACAGGGCCTAGCCTGCAGGGCCAGAGTCAGGGGCCCGGCTGCAGGGCCGGATCGGAACACTGCCGTGCCCGGCACTAGCAAGGCAGAGGCCCCACTCTCATCGCTTAAGGACTCCGCCAAGACCCCGGAGGACTGGCCTGGGACAACGGGGGAGACGATCCTCTGAGTCTGACCCTCCTTAGAGGGACCCAAGAGGAAGGGGCAGAGCTGCGGGGGCGATGCCCGAACGGGACCCCGCAGACCTGTTCACGATGCCGATGAGCTCCCGCAGCCGCTCCTCTCCCAGCTGCCGCTCTGCCTCACTGGCCGCTGCGTCTCGACCCTTTAGTATGGGCAGCTCAAAGTGCTTCTTGAACTCGTGGGCGGTTCCTAAGCAAAGGAGAGCAGGGAGGATTAAAGCACGAAGGCACGGCACGGTGCCCTGACCACAGCTGGACGGGAACCCCCTCCCGTAAAACAGACAACGTGGCGAAGGAAGGTTTCTGGGCCTCCACTTGGTTACTAACCAACTTCCTCACTGTCAACAAATCCCAGCAATTTCTGTTTAAATGAATCCAGCAATGCAAAAAAGCAATGCAACAAAAACTCGAGTGGCTGAGAATGAGGCAGAAGGGGAAAAAAAAACAAAAATATATTTCATTACATTAAATATAAATCAACCACTTTTCACAATCAAGAGACAATCCAACATGGAGTCCTTTCTCTCACCCCTAGTAAAATTACTTGTACACCTGACTGAACAGATGCATAATATACTGCGACTTCAAGTTGTGGGTGCACAATGGGTATGTTCACTGGACCAAAGTCGCCTCCCCACCCCGGCCGGCCGGCCGATGGGAATGGGTGCATGAAAGAGCCGGCCACTAGGCTGGTCTACCCCAGGGCGGAATTCCATCTAAGGTGTATTACCTGGCTCTTTCTGGGGACGCCTTGTTATGTATCCCAGACTACAGTTCTCACACTAATTTAGTCTTTCTTAACCCCAGCAGGTTCCTTGTCCAGTTACTTCTTTTTGTGTCCTAACAGAGTTTGTCCGTGCTCTTGACTTCTAAGTTTCATGGCGCTTTGCTTGCCCTGGATCTATCCAATTCCTTCATCAGGACCCTCCTTTTGGGGTGTTGGGAGGCTTAAGTCGAGTAAATGAGAGATGCCCAGGAGTAAATATTACTGTCAATTAACTCCCAAGTTACAAAACCATAGCATTAACTGTCTTCCTGTGTCTATACAGAAAGGATATTGCTCTCTAGTAAACTAGGCAAAGGATATAAAGGAAAGAGAAAAGTGATATTTCACATGCATACACAAAACCCAGAGTCCTCAGAAGAATCCGACTTTATAAATCCCAGGATCCGATTTGGGGCTATAAGCGATCGACAGACAGGGGGAGCAGAACTCAAAGGAGAAGTCAAAGATAAGCACAGAGGAATGGGAGTGCCGTGGGAGCACTGCCATAGGTGTGACTCGATAGACCTAAGCCCCCCGCTGGGTGGGAGGGGAGGGGAGGGCCCCCAGGATAAACCAATGTCATCCAATAATATATGATCCAAGGAAAAACTACTCGGGACAGAAAAACGCAAACTCTGCTCAGGGAATAGTAGTCACGGCACGACTGCACAGAAGAACCTGCTGCTCACAAGCACTAGAAAAGAAATCCGGGAATATTCATAGAATGAACGAAATGCACTTTGTAAACGGTGAAAAGGAAAACAAGCCGCTATCCAGATGAATCACATTAAACAAATTTTAAAAAGTCAAGTTGAGGCCAAATGAACAGTGCAGTAGGTAAGGCCTCTGCTTGGCACAGAGCCAACTCAGGTTCGATCCCTGGCATCTCGGATGACACCATGTGGTTCCACAAGCACTACTTACGACAACCCTCGGGGGAAAACAGCTGAGCACAGAGCTGAGGTGGCCCTGACCCCCTCTATCACCCACAAAAAGACTTTTTTTTTTTTTTTGGCTTTTTGGGTCACACCCGGCAATGCACAGAGGTTCCTCCTGGCTCTGCACTCAGGAATGACTCCTGGCGGTGCTCGGGGACCCTATGGGATGCTGGGAATCGAACTCCTACGTGCAAGACAAACACCCAAACACCCTACCTGCTGTGTTACTGCTCCAGCACCCTCCCCCCCCAAAAAAAAGACTTTAAAAAAATAAATTTAAATAATGGGCTGGCGAGAGCTAAATGGGCTGAAATGCTTTGTGGCGAGGCTTGATCCTTGGCACGACCTGGTCCTTCAGCAATTAACAGCGCTGCCTGAGTACTGCGGAGGGCGGCCCCAACCAAAAAAATTTAATAAATGAAAGAAACATACCAAGACAGACTGCTCTGAGGCCAAAGCTCCTATGAAGCAGTTAGCATGTACAGAGCAAAAATACCCAGGGGCACTTCTACCTCGAAACATACGGGTGCCACCCCCTGTAGTGCAAGGTCCAGCATGGGTGGAGCGAGCCGCTCAGCCAAGAGAAGGCCCGAGACATCTTCCACCAGCACTTCCAATGCCCCCAAAGAACTTTGTTCTCACCCTTATGCGTCCAAGACCCAAGCAAGGCGCCCAGTGTAGCCCGGGATGCTGGATTCTTACCCAGGATGCCTGAATTCACAAAATGGACCAAGCTGAAATACTCCAGGAGGTCGTTCTGGATAGGGGTCCCAGAGATGAGCACCCGCCGGCTGGTGTTCAAGCTGTTCAGGGCTTGGTAAGTCTGGTTGTCAGAGTTCTTGAGCCTGTGTCCCTGGCAAGAAAATAAACTGGCTCTTAGGTCTGTGTCCCTCGTGGAATCCCTAAGGGCAGCAGAGTCTGGCGGAGACAGGAAAAGAAGAGTCGGAGACCGCCAAGCCCCGGGGCTTTGGGAACGGGGCAGCAGAAGCTAGCTCACCGCCACACTTGGGGAGAAACAGCAGGCCTGAGGCGGTCGGTTTCCTGCTCTGTACTCAGAATGCAGGGCGGCCGTCCTCCCCTCCCTCTTCCCTGTCCGACCTTCAGAGCACTGTTTTTTGCAGTGGCCATAGCCATATTCCCAACATCAGAGAAAGGCCACGGAGAGGCCCCTCAACTTGGTTCAGATCCAAAGGGGGTTTATTTTCCATTTTCTCACCTATAGAACACACATCTGTGCGTATGTGTGACTGAAAAGGAGGCGCCAGACCAGTACGTTTGGGCTGCTCTGCGCCTTGGCAACAGGTAGGTCCAGGTGTGCTTGTGCCCATGTGGCCAAGCACATGTGTCACCCACATCTTCCCTCTTGAGATGCTTACTTTCATGCTTTCATGTCTAATGCTGGGATGTGTTTAGAGGCTCTCTCCGCCCTTGGAGTACGTTACTCTCTCTCCCCCACACACACACCTTAAAAAACCCTCCAAATAAAATCTATTTATTTCACTAAAAAAAAAAGAAAAAACAAAACTAGAGCTCCCTGAGGGCGGGCAACAGGATTCCCAGAGCCCAACGGATAAGACACTTGCTCAGTAACCGAAGGAGAGACCCAGGCCAACACGAAGTGCCGGGGGTCCCTTAGAAAAAGCCACCACTTCCTGGCTAAGACCTCCCTAGATGCATGACTGGTTAAGAACCTGCTCCTGCCAACATCACCCCCAGATCTAAAACCCCAACCGGGTATCTCACAAACCAAGCGATTGGGCAGATAAAGACGTCAAAGTTCTCTCTGATAAGTCTGGCAGAGCTCTGGGGCTATTCTCAGTTCACTGCCCAGGGGACCACACGGTGCATGAAAGCTGGTGTCCCAGCTGCTAAGCATGCACTCAGCGCTGTGAGTCATCGCCCCACCCCCACCCCCCACCCCCTCCAGGGAAATACTATAGAGCGCAGAAGATTACCTGAAAAGCCCCATCCCAACCTCAAGGGTTCGACAGTCTCAGCTAGCCCCCCTTCCACCCCCACCATGACTGCCCCAGAACCAGAGTCCCAGTTTCCCTCTGTGGTGGTGACGTAACGACCAGGTGCTGAGCTGCTTACATGTCACCGGACCTGCTGAGTCCTTTGCCCATACCGGGGGTAACGGTCATCACGGTGTCCGAAGTTGGCAGATATGCCAGTCAATAACCAACCTTTCCTAAAAACTAAAGGCCAACTGGAAAAGAGCTTACAACAAGCATGTGACCCCCAAAGCGGCCTTTCTCCTCTCCCCAGAGACCTTTGGGTACCAGGGTAGACCACGTCCATGGAACAGAGTTCAACCTGGCCATCAGCTGGCAGGAGGAGGCCGTCCCAGCTGTCTGTCCACTGGACACCTACCACCCAGCACAGTGACCTCGGCTCTCTCCCGCAGAGGAGCCAACAGGACCAGGGAGACAACCCAGGGGGCTGACGTGGCATGCTTTGCCGGTTCAATCCCCAGCACTCTCTGGAGCACCAAGAGGAGTAACCCCCGCTCCCAGTGCCCCTGCTATGCCTAAAGACAAGTTAAGAAAAGAAATACAAACTAACAGAAACAAGAGGTGGAAACAATGTATCTGCCCCAGGGTCCCTTAGAAAATTCTTTTTTTGGGGGGGGTGTGGCTTTTGGGCCACACCCAGTGATATCCAGGGGTTACTCCTGGCTCTGCACTCAGGTATCTCTCCTGGCAGTGAGACCATTAAGTGGTGCCAGGGATTAAACCCAGGTTGGCCATGGGCAAGGCCAGTGCCCTACCTAACCGGTCTACTCTCTCTCCAGTCCTGGAAAATTCTTCATACTGGGAAGCTTCCAATTACTCTCTTCCTTTTCTGCTTCTAATTGCTATTGTAATCAGGAGTCACACACACTTAATTGTGTGCTCGCTGGGGATCGCACATCTGCTTGCGGCTCTCACCACACCGAGCTCCAACCAAGGTGCCCACGGCACACTCCTGCCAGAGCTGCTCTCAGCCCGTGCTGGCAACCCTGGGAAATGATGCCATGGGCTCATGTCTGCAAAGCAAGCCCTGTGGGTCACTGAGCCAGCCCCGGGCCCGCTCATTCCCTGTCAAGACACAGCATCTCTAGCACCATTCATGCACAGTGCTGGAAAACGCCAGCCAAGTCACCAGAGCCATCGCTCCTGGAGTCCCAAGAATCAACGGACTGCTGGAGGCCCCTTCCTGCCTCTGCTTCCGTGCTTTAGCCAACCCAGCCTGAAAACCAAAGCAGACGTTTACTGATCTCATGACTGTGAGTCAATCACCCAATTTAATTCTAACAATCCCACGAGACACTTATTTTCACCCGAGTTTCACTGACATAGAACAGAAAAGCTCACGTGGATCAGCAACTTGTCCAAGACCCTCTGAGTGGTAAGAGACAGGACTAGGGGCTGGAGTGATAGCACAGCGGATAGGGCGTTTGCCTTGCACACGGCCGACCCCGGTTCGATTCCCAGCATCCCATAGGGTCCCCTGAGCACCGCCAGGAGTAACTCCTGAGTGCAGAGCCAGGAGTAACCCCTGTGCATCGCCGGGTCTGACCCAAAAAAAGAAAAAAGAGAGAGACAAGACGAGGCCTTCAACTGCACTCAGAACTTTACCCCCTAAACACGCCACAATCTCTGCACCCACCTACCTTCTTCCCGCCCTGAGAAGTCTCGTGGTCTGGGAACACTGGAGGCCGCAAACCAACAGCCCACAGCACCGCCAGCTCCCAGTACTGCCCGATCCCTCTCACAGCAGGACCCTGGGCTCTCCCTCCACGCGCCAGCATGCTCGGTCCTCAGCACTCCCCGAGCTGACTGAGCACTGGACAACAGTGCACAGTGAGGACGCGGACAGACTCAGTTCAGTACCTCATCACATATGACCAGGCCCACGCTCCCCTTCTGGAGGACTCCCACGTGGAGGCGGAATGTCTCGTAGGAAATGATGAGGATGGGAGAAGACACCCGAGCTCCACGCTGGTTCATGAATCCCTCTGCGACCAGAAGAGGTAAAGGGGGCAAATCTTTCAGAAAGAACGGACCTTCATTCTAGCCCAGAAAGAACGAGTCCAACTACTTCCTAGAAGAATTCCACCCCCTTTCCGCAGTCCTGGTCATCAGCCAACACACATCTAAGACAGACAGAAAATGAGCAAACCCACAGCCCCCTTCATCACAGTTCCTCACCGAGCTTTCGGTCTATCTCGTCCTTCGACCCTCCATCGATGGCCAGAGGTTGGATCCTTCCTCCGAGCCATTTCCCCACTTCGTTGTACCAGTTCTTCACCAGGCTGGACGGGGACACCACCACCGCCTTGTCGATCTCTGGCTTGCAGTCTGGACTCTGGCGCAAAAGCGTCCACATCAGCGTGATGCACTGCAGGGTCTTGCCCAGGCCCATCTCATCGGCCATGATGCAGCCGTGGCTGCCAGGGATGCGCCGGCTGGTGACACACTCCCACAGGAACTTCACCCCCTGCGAAGAGAACTGCTCAGCCCGGGCAGGCCCCGCGTTGTGACCGCCCGAGGGCTGCAGCTTCAAGGGCTCTGCCCGGAGGCCACGCCTCCTCCCCGGGCCACATTTACCTCTCTCTGATGAGGCCGCAAGACCTTACTGAGGACAGGATCGACCACCACGTGGACAGGGAGTTTTTCTCTGAGCAAACACAGCAAAGCGAACGTGAAGCGCACACAGGGGCAAGGGCACACTCTCAGGAATCTGGGTCCTGCTGGTCCAGGGACCAGCGCCACCTGGCTAAGACCTCTCTTATTCTGGTTCCCTATTCTATGTTATCCTTCCTGGTCTGGTGACCAAACCGTGCCAGGAGTCAGGAAATAAGGAGGAGGTGGGTTCCCCAGGTCACCACCCAGCCCTTTCTCCTCCCTGGAGTGCAGGAAAAGCCGTCCACGTGACCACAGCAGCTCGGCCCAGGGAATAACCTTCCCACCTGCCTGCATGCCAGATTCTGCAGTAGCTGTGACGTACCCAGGGTAGATGCCAGTGCCTTGGAGACATCACACCAAAACACCCTCTGCCCTCCCAGATGCGTGCACTTATGTAGGCACAGAACCACCAGCAAAACGCCGGTGCTGGGCCTGGCCTGGGGTCCACCGGGAGAGCACGCACCCTGAGTTCCATCCCCGCCGAAGAAAACCAAAAATCCCCTTTGACATACTTATCAAGCTTTAGCTGGTCATGGGCGCTCAAGGGTGGAGGCTCATACAGGACCAACGCACCTTCTTCCAAGGGGTCATGGAGGGCCCGGCGGATCCCAGCTCTCTTGAGGCCCAACGCCCGAAAGCCCAGGGGACCTGGAAACCAACAGCCTACCGTGTGAGCTTCTGTGTTGCCCTGCAGAACCCACTCTCAGGCCTCCAGGAACCTCTGCTCAGCTTCAAGGACCGCCCAGAACCTCTCCAAACCTCTTCCTTATCCCAATCAGCCTCATCCTGCTTTGCAACCCCCTGGGACTGGGTCTTGTTCATAACAATCCAAGTCAACCCTGAAAGGGACTGGAGGTATTTCTGGTGGTTTTTTTTTTTTTTTGAGGGGGGAAAAAAGGAGGGGGGTGGGGGGGGCTGGGTTGGAGAGAGGAAGCTCCCAGTACTCTCTCTACCTGGCACCGGGATTAGAATCGGAATGGGGCTTTCAGATTGGCAAATTCTGGGGTGACTCCTCCCACCCTGGTCCCAAGGTGAGCACAAGGCCGGGCCCTAACAAGACAGGGAAGACTGTAGACATGAGGCCTCCAACAGGCAATCTCGTGAGATGCTACTGAACGGAACGAAGGCCAGAGCAGGAACGAAGGCCAGAGCATGAGACGTGCTGGCCCTCCAGCATGTGCTTCCTGAGTGCTACACAACCCAGCCAAGAGAAGGGGCTGGCTTCAGGAGTCAGCAAGCAGACCCCCATGGCCAGGGGGTGCTCAATCCAGCACACTGACCACCTGACTGGCAGGTTCAATCCCAAGCAAAACTCTTATTTACAAAGGTAGTTTTTTTTTTATTTTGAAACAGTATTTATTTAAAAGTTATCTATTTTTAAAACACTCAGAAGAACTAATTACACTATTATAACAGATTCTGTAATTTACGACAGAGGATACAAAGGTAGTTTTAAAAAAAAAATTTCCTCCCAATCTATTCAGACAACATTCACTGTCTCAAAAATTAGAAACTTCCCTTTTTACCTTGATAATTTGGTATGGGAATTTTGAACGGCTTTGACAAAATGCTTCGAATAAACGCTTCCTAAAAAAGAACAAATAGGCATTCAGGACTGAGTGTTACATTATAGGCAGTATTTTCACAAATGCAGTCTAAACCTCTGTAGAGGCGAGATGACTCAATAGGTGGGAGCACGTGCTTCGAATGTGGGAGGCCAAGGTTCAAGCCCTATCCTGTCCCCTGAGCACTGGGAATAATCCCCCAAACGTGTCACAACATGGACCCCTGAGACTATGAAAAGTGATGCCCCAGGCACAGGACTAGAAGTAGCCCCTGAGCACCAGCAGGCGTGATCCCCAAACAAAACATGAAGGCCATGCAGGGGTTGGAGACAGAGCAGTGGACTGAGCATACGTCCTACAAGCAAGAGGCTCAAGTTCAAGCCTGGGTAGGGTACGAACCTGGGGCACTGCCAGAGCTACCCCCAAGCAGAGCTAGGAGTCCCCAAGCACTGCTGGGCATGACCTGCCCCCAAACAGGAAAAACTAAGAGGACACAGGACACGGCACGGCGGGTAGGGCGCCTGCCTTGCACACAGCCAACCCAGCTTTTCACACGGTCCCCCGTGCCACCACCAGGAGTGATTCCTGAGTGCAGAGCCAGGAGTGATCACTGAGTATCACCAGGCATAGCCCTCCCCCCCCAGGAAACGGCACGTGACCCAGGGGGAAGCAGGGAGAGGTAGGGAAGGTGGAGAGTCCCCAGCACCGCTCCTGAATTAAGACTTTCCCTCAAAATGCTGGTCTGGGCAGAGCGACAGTAAGCAGTAGGGCGCTTGCCTTGCAGGTACCTGACCCCAGCCCCGTTTGTGTCCCTCAGCCAGGAGTAAGCCCCGAGCACCATCGGGTGTGGCCCAAAAGACAAAATGCCGTGGGGCTGGAGTGACAGAATAGCAGGTAGGGAGAGCTTGCCTTATGCACAGTGGACCCAGGGTCGACCTCCGGGATTCCACATGGTCACCGGAACTTCAAAAATAATTATCCCTGGGGCTGGAGAGATAGCACAGCGGGGAGGGCGTTTGCCTTGCACGCGGCCGACCCGGGTTCGATTCCCAGCATCCCATAGGGTCCCCTGAGCACCGCCGGGGTAATTCCTGAGTGCATGAGCCAGGAGTAACCCCTGTGCATCGCCGGGTGTGACCCAAAAAGCGGAAAAAAAAAAATTATCCCTGAGTGCAGAGCCAGGAATATCTCCTGAGCACGGCAGGGAGTGGTCCCAAAACAAAAACGACGACAAAAAATCTGGTCTGCACATAGCTGGGCCCACTGAGAAATTACAAGAGATTGAAAACTCGACCACAGCCTCTCTACCACTGACCCCTGGCCCCTGGGGCTCAGGACAGGTGGAGTACCCGCGGATTAAACTCCCGTCTGCCTATGAGATGGAGCTCAGAGGGCCGGAGCCATAGTACAATGGCAGAGCACGCGCCATGCACACGGGAGCCCAGGGTTTGGTTCCTGACATGTGATGCCCAGAGCACCACCAGGAGGGATTCCTGAGCACAGAACCAGGAGTAAGCCCTGAACACAGCTGGGTGTGTCCCCCTCCCACAAAGAAAGCTAGAGCTTGGGTCAAAGCTTGTGGGGGCATGGGGACTGTTCCTACCCCCACTCACAGCCCTCAGTGCCCCCTTTTCAGGTCCTAAGCGACTTTCTTCCTGGCCTTTCCTTCACTGTGGGGTCAGGAGCTGTTTCCACTGGCGGGTCCCACCTAAGTGACCCTCAGGGGCAGCTCATCAGCTGCAGCTGGTCCTCCCAGAATCTGATCAGCCTTTTCCCCTCCAGGCAACCCACAGGGGGGAGCTGCCACCTAAGGGGAATATTCTCCTTCCCCCCAACTTGACTTAAACACGGTGGTTTACAAAGTTGTTCATAGTACAGTTGTGTTTCAGTGTTACATCAATCCCACCACACAGCGTGGCCTTCCTACCACCAGTCCCTCCGTTTCTCACCCAGCCCCCAGCCCCTTCAGCAGATACAAAACAATTCTATATTGTTTATTACAACAAAATGGTCAGTGGAATTATCACAAAATTGTTCAGTGAAAGAAAATTTGTGGGGCTGGAGCAATAGCACAGCGGGTAGGGCGTTTGCCTTGCACACGGCCGACCCGGGTTTGATTCCCAGCATCCCATAGGGTCCCCTGAGCACCGCCAGGGGTAATTCCTGAGTGCAGAGCCAGGAGTAACCCCTGTGCATTGCCGGGTGTGACCGAAAAAGAAAGAAAGAAAGAAAGAAAGAAAGAAAGAAAGAAAGAAAGAGAGAGAGTAATTTTAAAAAAAGAAGAAAATTTGTGAAAATTGTTTTATCTCACAAATCTCTGAAGATTTACTGAGCTGTGAGCTGCTTGTTGCTAGCTGAATATGGAACTATATTAACTGGGTGGATGTTTTTTATCTCGGGTCCTTCACAGGGACGGGGGTCCCCAGACTTTGCCCCCAAACATGAAACTCCCCAACAAGGCTGGGTCTCCAAGGACCAGTCCCTGGCAGGGATTTTGGGGCTGCTAGTCTACTTTGTCACTAGGTTCCCTTGGGGCAGTAGCACCTTCCCCCGCCCCCCCTTGTTCCCCCCCCAAGGGATGTGTTTGGGTTCATACCTAGCAGTTCTCAGGGATTACTCGCTGAGTAATGCCAAGGGCATCATAGTCCAGTCCTTTAACTGGGCCAGAATTTTTTTTTTTTTTTTGCTTTTTGGGTCACACCCGGCGATGCTCAAGGGTTACTCCTGGCTCTGTGCTCAGGAATCACTCCTGGCGGTGCTCGGGAGACCATATGGGATGCCGGGGATCAAACCCAGGTTGGCCGCGTGCAAGACAAACGCCCTACCCGCTGTGCTATTGCTCCGGCCCAGATTTTTTTTGTTTTTAAGGTAAGGAGAGTTGAGGATTTGTTTCGTTGGCTTTTGCAGCGCCAGGGATGGAACCCTGGGCCTTACACAGGCAAGGCCAGTGGTTACCTGAACTACATCCCTGGGCAAGTTAAGCATGTATTTAACAGCTGCGCAGGAAGTTCTTAGAGCTGAATGCAGGAACAGCTGAGCAGTATCTGTACTATCGCCCATACAGATCTGTGGGGATAAGATTTTGCCGACGTAAGAGGAACATTCTCTCCCTCTTTCCTCTGCGGCTGGAGTGATAGCACAGTGGTAGGGCGTTTGTCTTGCACGCAGCCACCATGGCCGACCCGAGTTCGATTCCTCCGCCCCTCTTGGAGAGCCCGGCAAGCTACCGAGAAAGCCTGGCAAGCTCCCCGTGATGTATCGAATATATCATATGCCAAACACAGTAACAACAAAGTCTCCAATGGAGACGTTACTGGGCCCGCTCGAGCAAATCGATGATCAACGGGAGGGCCTTTATTTATTTATTTTTTATTATTCCTCTGGGACAGCAAACAGGCATTCTCAGCAGACAGAGGAACAGACAGCAGCTACTTCCCCACCTTGGGCAGCCTGGCCTATGGGCCCAGACCCCTGCAGGCTGTCTTCAGTCTGACTAGGGGGTCCCGGCCCTGTCATGTCAGCTGCACAACCTGCAATTCTTCCTGCAGACCCTGTGGCTAATGGGTCGTTGAAAGTGTCCAACTTGGCGTCCCCCAAAGGACCACTCTGTGCCACACGGGCTTCCTGCAAACAAAGCATGTGCTCTACTCCTTTGAGCCAGCTCCCCTGCCCATGAAAGTTTTGCTTTTTAAATCTGTGATTGTTTTGCTTGGTTTTGGGAATCTAAGCTATAAGTCCTGGTCCTCAGGACTTACTCCTGACTGTGTCCAGGAATCACTCCTGGTATGCAGTGCTGGGGATCAAGCTGGGGTTAGAACCTTAACCCTTCTACTCTACCTCACTGGCCCTAACTTTGCAATATAAATTCTCGGCTACTCGGACTCAACTGTAGCCTCCTATATCGGTGATATGCCAGAGTGATAGTAGAGTGGGCAGGGTACCTGCCTTGCACGTAGCCAACCCGGGTTCAATCCCTAGCACATGGTCCCCAGTACGCTAGGAGTTAGTCCTGAGTTAGTCCTGAGCACAGCTGGATATGGCCCTCAAACCAATAATAATAATAATGGTAAATTATTTCAGGGGCAGGAGCGATAGTATAGTGGGTAGGGCCTTTGCCTTGCATGTGGCCAACCCAGGTTCAATCCCCTGCATCCCACATGGTCCCCTGAGCATCGCCAGGAGTAGTTCCCGAGTACAGAGGCAGGAATAACTCCTGATGCCACCCCAAAAGACAAAATAAATAATAAATAAACTTTGTTTTAAAGTAATTAGATTCAAAGATAAATATAAATATTTCAGTTGCAAATTTGGTGCCAAACTAGAAGTCTTTTTCCCCCCTCTGAATTAGGGTTACTCTTTGCTAGTATCTTTCACATGAGTTTCTTATCGTTGCTATTCATAATCTTAAAAACCATGGTAGTTAGGGGGGCTGGAGCGATAGCACAGCGGGTAGGGCGTTTGCCTTGCACGTGGCCGACCCGGGTTCGATTCCCAGCATCAAATAGGGTCCCCTGAGCGCCGCCAGGAGTAACTCCTGAGTGCAGAGCCAGGAGTAACCGACCCCTGTGCATTGCCAGGTGTGACCCAAAAAGCAAAAAAAAAAAAAACCATGGTAGTTAGAAATGTCAAAAGATTATTCAGCTACAAAGAAATCTGCAGATAGAGGCAGGAGAAATAGTACAGGGCGAAGGAGTCTGCTACGCATGTGACCTATCCCCGTGAGGGCCCATCACTGTGCTATCAGGAGTGATCCCAGAATTTAAAACAAGAAGCCCTAAGTCCCACTGGGTGTGACCCCCAAAACACAACCGCTCCTATGAAACATGCAAATAAAGTAACTGGATTTAAAAACATTTTTTTAACCTTTTTTTGGGGGCAATGAGGAGTGCCACACCCAGTGATGCTCAGGGCCACCATAGGGGTTGCTGGGATATCCCCATGTCAGGCAAGCACCCAACCCACCGTGCTCTCTCTCCAGTCCCTAAATTATCTTTCACAATACTGAGAGTGGCAGAGTTTCACAGCATGGCACCCTCCTCAGATGTCAGCGTCCATTACCACTGTCCCAGCACCACCACCACCCCATCTGGAATTTTTTTCCTTTTCCTATTTTTATTTATTTATTTTTTGGGCTACATCTGGCAGTGTCCAGAAGCCACTCAACAGCTCGGTGCTCAGAGGTCACTCCTGGCGGTGGTCAAGGGACCATCCTGCAGTTCCAGGGCAGGAATCTGGGCCTGGACCATGGGAGGGAGTGCTTGAACCCTAGGCCAGACACCCCTGGGATTTCTGCCAACCTTGTCTTTGTCATGCTTTGTAGTCTGATAATGAAGTTCATTTCTCCTCATCCCTTTTGTTTTTTTTTTGTTTGTTTGTTTGTTTTTTGTTCGTTTGGGGGCCACTGTGGTGCTGCTCAGGAGTAATTCCTGACTCTTCACTCAAGAATTACTCCTGGCGGTGCTCAGGGCACCAAGAGAACACCGGGAATCAAAGGGGTTGGCAGAGGGAGCCCTCCCCCCTCCCTGCTGTACCTGTGCTCAGGCCCCGGGGCTTGTTTTTTGCCCCTATTAAGTTGTCTATCAGCTAGAAGACAGTCTTTCCCACTACTGTATTCCTATTACTAGCGCCCCTCTCGGAGAGCCCAGCATGTCACCCGCACGGCAAAGCCTGGCAAGCTCCCCGTTTTGATATGCCAAACACAGTGACAAGTGTCACAGTGGAGACGTTACAGGGCCCGCTTGAGCAAATCAATAAACAACGGGAGGACAGTGACACTGACTACTACAAAGGTCTCTGCCCTTGGCTTCTTAAATTCTTGAGTTTCACCTCATCAAAGTTCACTGACCTGAAATGGTTTCCTAGCTCAGGAGATGCTATTTTTATTGAGAGAACACAGGTGTTTGGGTTGTATAATCACAGAAACAATCATGAAGGCTCTTCTGGGCCCCAGTGACCCACACAGGGGGCTTACACCATTTTTCGGGTTGGCCTCTGATAAGATAATAGGAAACTCTCTGGAAAGCTTCTGAGTTGTCCTACCCAAGCACCTCCAGATGGGCCCAAAAACAAAATGGAAAAAAATGAAGTCTCCCTTTCCTTATCTCCCACAATCAATCACTGTCCCTTAACTCCTTTGAAATTACTGTCCAAGATCTTGAAGGCCTAATTCCAACATCCTGTTCCTCTCCTTACCTTGGAGGGAAGCGGCCCCTCCTCTCGGGGAAATTCCACAGGGATACTCATGGAATACTCCCTCTCCGACTCAGTTCCCTCAGATCTTCTATGCTCACCATTCTGAGAAAACTCAGGTCAGCCCTTCACACCTCCATACTGGTATCCCCAAATCTGGTGCCACGCCATACCTCTTTGCTGCTGTTCTGTTTTGTTTTCGTCTGGGGGTGGCGACACCTTACTCCTGCCGGGCTCTGTGGTCCTGGAGTACTGGAGGGACCCCATGTGGTGCAGGGACCAAGACCAGGTTGGAAACGTGCAAGGCAAGCACCCCACTCATGACCATTCCTCTGGCCCCAGTTCCACACCCAAATTCGCAGGTACTGACAAACTTAGATGGGTAAAGGACTCAGCCACTCAAGACTGACCACGCCACGCCCCCACCCCCGCCACATAAACATACTTGGACCCTAATCCCAAATACAGGGGATTGTGCTGCTAATCTACAGACTATAAGCTGGAGATTCCGACAACTCCACTCTTGGGTTCGATTAATTTGCTGGTACAGCTCACAGAACTGAGGGAAAAAGTTTACATCCTAGCTACTCAGTCTATTACCAAGGACCTTAATCAATAGCCAGATGAAGAGATTAACAGCAGGAGGTCTGGAATGACCTCAAGCAGAACAAAGGCCCTGGAGGAGTGCACCATCCTCGGGCAGGAATGCAGAATCCTGTGCTCCTGTTCATCAACCGAGAAGCCCTCTAACCCACCCTCCTTTTCCCTTATAACAACTCTGCCTGGCAGTGCTGTGCGGGTCCAACAGTGCTCAGGCATGGGCCTATTAAAATCACTCCAGTGGTGCTCAGGAGCCACCGGGGACAAATGTGCCAGGGCCATGTGGTGCCAGGAATCAAATTCGCCTCAGACACACCAGGACCACCTGAGCTAGTTTCCAAGACATCCTTTTTTTTAATTGGGGCAGGAGGGGTGAGGGGCAGGGATTTATGGACCACTCCCTGAGGTATCCCGGGTTTACCCTTGGCTCTGTGCTCAGTGAACACTCCTGGTAGTGCTTAGGGATCATTCTAGGTCTCTTGATGGTGCTCGGGAGACCTACGCAGTGCTAGGGATTGAACCAGAATAGGATGCATGCAAGGCAAGCCCCTGAACTGGGTCCTAATTCTCACCACAGACACTACCCCACCCATTTCCGGTTCTGTGTTTGGGCCAGTTTGGGCTGTTGTGCTCAAGCGGCCTATGGAATGCTGGGATCATACCAGCAAGGCCGCATGCAAGACAAGTGCCGTGCGCCTCGTGCTAGCTCTCAGGCCACTTTCAGTTGAGCCCACCTTACTTTCAGGGTTGGTTAGAGCCCTGGCCTTCTCCCCTAGGCAGAGATGGGGCTGAAGGTTCCAGTCCCCAAAGGCCTGGGTAGGTTCTCCAGGGAACAGACACCAGACACAAAAGCTACCTCATTAACATAAACTCTGGGGTTTGAAACC
This sequence comes from Sorex fumeus, assembly GCF_029834395.1. Taxonomy (NCBI): domain Eukaryota; kingdom Metazoa; phylum Chordata; class Mammalia; order Eulipotyphla; family Soricidae; genus Sorex; species Sorex fumeus. The sequence goes on along the minus strand of NW_026606139.1, from coordinate 4,195,975 downwards.
CAAATGATTTGAATAACAAAAAACATCCTTTTTTTTTCTTATAATGGAAAGGTTTATAGAAGTACAAGGCAAAGTTCCTCCCCAGCCAGGTAAGAACCCCGTATAGGACTGAATTAATAGACATTTTTTTTTTTTAACAAAAGTCATCTTTATTCCTCTAATCTCTTAAGAAATCCCAAGGGTCTGAGTGATAACAGGTAGGGAGCTTGTTTTGCTCAGAGCGACATGGATACTGAGCGACAAGGAAGTATCCCGAGTACCACCAGGAGTACTTCCTGAGCCAGGAGAAACCCCTAAGCATCACCAGGTGTGACCCCAAAAGTCGAAAAAAGAAAGAAAAGGAAATTCCAAGAAAGGAAGAAAAAAAATTCTAAGGGTTTTTAAATCCCAATAGCAAGAATCCCTGAGAAACTTGTGGAAATTTTCAAGAAGCACAGTATAGCTGACTCACTCTAACTTTGGACAAAGTACTCACTGCCTCAAAAAATCAAGTTTACTAATCTTTAAGCATGAGAAATGGGGTAGGAGTGATGGTTAGGCACTACTTAAGCACTGTCCTCCCGTTGTTCCTCGATTTGCTCGAGCAGGCACTAGAAATGTCACCATTGTGAGACTTTTTGTGATGGTTTTTAGCATATCAAATACTCCACAGGTAGTTTGCCTGGCTTTGCTGGGGGGGGGGGGGGGGCGGGCGGGGAATACTCTCGCTAGCTTACTGGGCTCTCTAGGTCGAGGGGCGGAGGAATTGAACCTGGGTCAGCCGCGTGCAAGGTAAACGCCCTACCCACTATGCTATAGCTCTGGCCCTGTGCTATCGGGAAAAGCATTTGCCTTGCACGGTGCCGACCTAGGTTCAATTCCTGGCACCTCGTATGATTCCCAGAGCCTACCATGAACGATCCCTGAGCTGAGAGCCAGGAGTAAGCCCTGAGCACTACCAGGTACGGCCTCAAAACCAAAGAGAATTCCATGAATGCCCATCAACATGGTTAATGTTTACGAGGGAAAACCGCTCTAGGTCCTTAGTCATATGATCAAAAGCCTCCATAGAGAGCCAGAGACCAGCTGGCACAAGGACCCCGGTTCTAACACCCGGTCAAGGTCTCGCCTCTTTTCTACCCTCCCATCTTCAAGAACCTGAGATCTGGTGCCTAGGTAGCAGCATATGGGAACTAACTCCCAGACAGGCCACCATCCCTAAGGAATGAGGCCAGGCACCCTCCAGGGCCCAGGGGCTCTGGACAGGCCTCAAATCCCCCAACTGCCTCCCCGCCAGCCACCATAGTAGAGCACTGAAGAGTGTCCAGGGGCAGGAGTCTCGCAGCCAACACACGCGCACGCGCGCAGAGCACCGGGTGGGGGTTCTGACTGACTTACATGCTGACTGCTGTCCAGACAAGGCGGGCGATCAGTTAGTTGTGTCAGGGGTTTCCGGAAAGGGGACAGGAAAGTCTCCAGCCTCTGGGTCTCGCTCCTGGATTTCCGCTTAGGAGTCTAGGAGAGAATTTAGGGAAGATGAAGCCAGGAAGATCAGGGATTCCCCACAATGGCGACTTACACTGAAAATGCTCATGAAGTGAAATTTACATACAAGTGGTACAACATGGAAAGTATCATGCTAAGCGAAATGAGTCAGAAAGAGAGGGAGAGACATAGAAAGATTGCATTCATCTGGGGGATATAAAGCAACAAAATATGAGATTAATACCCAAGAATAGCTGAGATCAACACCAGGAGGATTACTCCATAGCTTAGAGGCCAGCCGGGCATTCTAGGGGAAAAGGCAGCTCAGATAGAGAAGAGAGCACCAAATAAAGGGTTTTTGGAGGATCCTCCCAGGAGGGGAGATGCATGTCGAAAGTAGACTATGGACTGAACATGTTTGCCACTCAATGCCTCGTTTGCAGACCACAACACTCAAAAGGAGAGAGAGAACACAGCGGATTGTCCTGCCACAGAGACGGGGGGATGGGGGGATGGGGGTGGGAGGGATATTATCCATGGTGGTGGGAAATGGGCACTGGTCCAGGGATGGGTATTTGATCATTGTATAATCGAAACCCAAGCACAAAAAATTGTAAATCTACAACTGTACCTCATGGTGTTTCACTAATAAAAATTAAAAAAAAAAAGAAAAAGAAAAGAAAATGCTCATGAAGGCAGGGGTGGAGCGATAGTACAGCAGGGTGGGTGCTTGCCTTGCACGAGGACACCCGGGTGTGATGCTCGGTACCCCATATGGTAACCCAAGCCCCGCAGGAATAATTCCTAGGGGAAGAGCCAGGAGTGTCGTATCTGCGGCTTGTGCCCATGTGGCCGAACACATGTGTCACCCAAGCCCCTGTGGCAGCCACATCTCCCCTAGAGAAGCGTACTTTCACGCTTTCCTAACTAATGCTGGGGTGTGTGGAGGGGCTCTCTCCACCTCTGGAGAAGCCTGCATTCCCTCGAGTGTTACTCTTTCTCTCACCTTCTCTCCTTCCTTCCCCTTCCTAAAAGCCTCCAGATCAAGTTTTTTATTCCACACTCACACACGCACAAAAGCCAGGAGTAACTAACTCTTCAGCACTGACAGGTGTGGCCCAAAAACAAACCATAAAAAAGAAAGAAAAATGCTTACGGAAGGCTAGAGATTCGCATAGTCACTCAGGTTTGACCCCAATACATGTGGTACCCTGAGCGTCACCAGGAGAGATCCAAGTGCAGTCAGGAATAACCCCTGAGCACAACCAGAGGTACGCCCCACCATACCAAAAAAAAAAAACCCACCACTTATGATGTGTCAGGTAGCATGTGACTCTCCACATGTATTACTATGTATCATTTCATAATAACCCCAAGGATAATGAATTCAGGCTTATTCATTATCCTTATTTAGTAAGTGAGAAAAAGGGAGGAGAGTTAGTAAGGTTTAAAATCCTGCCCAACCCCAGAACGACGGGGGTGTCCCAGTTGGTCCCCACTGCGGGGCCCAAGCCTATGGGTCCAAGCCACACTAGGTTGGTTCCAATTGGCAAAGTCCTACTCAGTGACCCCAGGCTCCAGAAACACTGCCTGGGAGCCCTTGGGCCCCCTAAAAATATCCTCAAGCTTGGAATCATGGCTGCTGATGGTCTTGCCCAGATCTCATTCCCAAAGACTTGTGGAGCAACTATTTGCATGCCTCTGGGTATCTTCCAGAGGAACAAGAATGCAGATGCCTGCAACTCCCAGGTCCTGGAGCCCACTCTGTTACATTCCCACCATGGCAGTAAGGATGTGGCACTAACAGCCTTTTCAGCCACACACAACACCAAGTGCTGGCCCAAATTCGAGTTTGAGACCCACGCTAAGGGTCAAACACGGGCCGGAGTGACCGAACGGCGAGTAGGACATTTGCCTTGAAAGCGGCAGACCAGGGTTCAATCCCCAGCATCCCATATGGTCCCCCAAGCACCAGCAGGAGTCATTCCTGAGTGCAGAGCCAGGAGGAACCCCTGAGCATCACTGGGTGTGGACCACCTTAAAAAAAAAAAAAGAAGAAAAGGGGAAAAAAAGGGGGGGGGGGGCCAAAGTCTCCTCCCACAAATAAAGAAGCCCCTGCACATGGTCCGGGCAATAACAGAGCAAACCTCACTGATCCAGGAGGCAAGAGCCCAACTGTAATGGTTCACCACTACCTGAAAAGAAACACCTACATCTGTCTCTCCCCGTAAAAGGAGTTGCTAGATCTTTCTTGGCAACGCTTCCTCCAAAGGTTCAGGGTGGTGGCCAGCCCTTGCTTCTTGTGTTCCTCTCTGAAGGAGCCACGGGTTTGGTTTCCAAAGGCCCCACACACCGCTGGTCCCACCAAGCCTCCAGGTCCCATCACAAAAGTCAAAGCAGGGTCTGGAGGGGCTGGAGCGAGAGCACAGCGGGGAGGGCGTTTGCCTTGCACGCGGCCGACACAGGTTCGATTCCCAGCACCCCATATGGTGCCCTGAGCACCACCAGGAGCAATTCCTGAGTGCAGAGCCAGGAGTGACCCCTGTGCATTGCCAGGTGTGACCCAAAAAGCAAAAAAAAAAAAAAAAAAAGCAGGAGGATCTGGAGCCAGGGCTCCCCAGTCTACCACTGTGTGCCACTGGCCAGGGGACAAAGTGCCAGAGGGGTGACTGCTCACTGCTGATGAGCCCTGTTTTGTTCTTCTGTTTTCTTTTGCTTCTTCGAGTAAACAAGCTCTGGGGACCAGGCTGCTGAGATGCGGAGGGATGGACTTGGGGTTCCACTGTGAGAACACGTGGCCCGGTCCTTTGAGTTATCAAGCCCACCCAAGGAACCCCCTTTTTTCTCAAAGGTGGCCATGGCCCCAATCGAATGAGTGCTTCCGATTTGGAAGACCAGATCCTACCAGGTAAACTGAACCTCTCTGAGCTTCCAGTGAGCACCCAGAGGATGCTCTTCATCTTGTTCAATGCCTGGAACACTGGAAGCTTACTGAACGTCTGCAACGGCTTCTGGAGGTGACCGAATTCATAGCAGGGAACCCCAGAAACACGCCCGCCGGCCTCCGCTCAAGCCCTGGAGGGGGACTTACCGCGGCCCCAGGGTGCCAGTCTTCATCATCTGAGGCTCTGCCTTCCGGCTTCCTCTTGGCCAGCTGGCTGGGAGCCAGGCTCCTTCTCTGTTCCGGGAGAGCAGATGCTGGACCTCCGGGAGTCCGTCCGGCCGCCCGCGCCCACCAGACCCAGAGGCGGGGCTGCCCGGTCTCCCTTGGAGGCTTCACTTACCATCCTGGGTCCGGGAGCATCAAGACGTCAAGCACCCATCAGCCAAGGGTCAGGGGCACCCAACCGCTGAAACGGAGAAAACGGGCCAAAGAAAGAAAGAAAGAAAGAGGAAGCCTGGAGGGATGCTGGGGACCCCGCTGGACCAAAGAGTTGGGGCCAACGCGTGGATGTGTCGTCGGTCCCCTGGGCAGGCCAAAGAGGAAGTGTCCAAGCGGGGGCCAGGAGAGGGCAGGGCTGGGCAGAGGACCGGAGTGGGCAGAGGGGGGCTCGGGATCCTCCTCGGGGACACTGAGTCAGGCGGCAGGAACGAACAGGAGGGCCGGGGCCGGGGCGGCCAGTGCGCGGGCCGGGGGGAACCTCCCGGGTCTGGAACGCGGATTCCAGGCTGGAACCGGGCGAAGAGGCCAGCGGGAGCCCGGCGGGGCCGGGGGAGGGCCCGGACCGGGACGCGGGGGCGCGGCGGGGCGCGAGGGGCGCGCACCCAGGCTAGGGCGTCCCCCTGCACCCCGGGGCGCGCGTTAACAGCCGCGGGCGGGCTCCGGAGCCGGCAGGCCGGGTCGATCGAACCTCCCGCCGCCGGCCCCGCGCTGCCCATTGGCTGCGCTCGAGGCGCTCGGCGCTCGCGCCGGGGAGGGGCCGGGCCGGGCCGGCGGGCGGGGCGCGGGGCGCGGGCGGGGCCACCTCGGGGCGCGTCTGGCCGCGGCCCCGGGACGGTTGGGCCGGACGGGGCGGGGCGGGGCCGCGGGGCGCGGCGGGCGGTTCCGCAGCAAACGCGCTCGGCCCGGCCCGACCCCCGGGGGCGGCGGCGGCTGAGCCGAGGATGCGCCGTAGCCCCGGGGCGGGGGGGTGGGGGGTTGCCGCCCGCACGCAGGAGCTGAGCTGGGGTCCCGGCTTGGACCTCCCGAACTGGGCTGGTGTAGGGGATCTTGGTCCTGGCTTGCAGGTCTGTGCGTCGGGGGTCCGGAGCTGCAGGAGCCCCCACCCCCAGCCCGCCCGCCCCCGGGCACGGGTGTTTCCGTCGGGCGTGGAAGCTGCTCAGCCCAACCCGCCTGAATCCATCCCAGAAATTTTTTTTTTTTTTTTGCTTTTTGGGTCCCACCCGGCGATGCCCAGGGGTTCCTCCTGGCTCTGCACTCAGGAGTTACTCCTGGCGGTGCTCGGGAGACCCTATGGGATGCCAGGGATCGAACCCAGGTCAGCTGCATGCAAGGCAAACGCCCTGCCCTC